>NC_056735.1:1138556887-1138789387 GCF_019279795.1 Protopterus annectens
TGTTTGAAAACCACCTTCTTAGTAGCTATTACATCTGTGCAATGAATTTCTGAACTCCAGGCTCGTCTTCCAAATCTCCTTACATTATTTTTCACAGAGAGTCACCTTGCAAACAAATCCATCCTTCTTGCCAAAGGTAGCATCTGAATTGAATATTAATCAAACAGTTCATTTGTCTGTGTTCTTCCCCAGTTTTTCTAATAAGAGAGTACATGCTGCATCTTTTAGACATAGACAACTATGGTTTTATCGCCACATAACAAAAGATTTCAGGAAGTTGGAACAGCTCTTTGTTTCTTTCACCCCAAAGAGATTGGGATTACCAATTTCTAAAGTTACGTTGGCCAAATGGATTACTGATTGCATTTATTTTGTTTATACTTGGCAATGACTTTCCCTATCAAAGCTTCCTAAGCACATTCTACTAGATCCATGGCTGCCTCTTCTGCCTTTTGGTCTAGAGCTTCCATTGACGGCATATGTGCAGCAGCCACTTGGTTTAACCCTCATATGCTTATTGCTCATTCCAAACTAGATTTCACCTCCAGAAGAAGAGCTACTTTTGGTTCTGAAGTACTCTGGAATATTCTTCCATGAGGGCCACCCAAGGTTCATGTAGCTGGGGACTCTGTCCCATCACTTGAGGAATGAGTGAAATGTAAAACATCAGATATTAAAGTTATGTACTCATTATAACTGTGCATCTGTGTAGTCCATTTTCATTCTTCCTTGACTTCCCACCTTTTATGTACTCATCATAACTATGGATCTGTGTTGTCTATTTTCATTCTTTGTCAACTTCCCACCATCGTTTCCCCTTCCTTTTAATTTCTGGAGTGACCTCATGGATATTGTGGAATGTTTTTTTTTAAAGTATGAGCCCCGGCTCTGCTGTTCTTCTTTTCTTACACTATCTTTAGTACCTTTTAGGACCTGTAAGGCAGCAAACTCAGTCTGAGGTATTGCTTGTTGACTGGAGCATTATGCGTAGAAGGTGGAGCTCGTCAATTGGACCTGAGAGTCTAGTGCATACGGCTGAGTTGGATCTGATATCCATTGGTTGAGGAAGAATGAAAATGGACAACACGGATGCATAGTTATGGTGAGTACATAACTTTCATTTTTATAAAGATCCATAAGGACTCTGCAGTGATTGGGGTGATGACCCCCTTCACCTAGGAAACAGTGGTTCTCCCTTATTGTGAAACTGTACAAGGGCATTACCACAGGCTTCCCACAGACTAGATTTACTCAGACAAAACATGAGTTGTTTGATGCACCCCAAACAACTCTACTGTTGACCGCCTGGATGATAAAATCTGCGTACCTTTTAGCCACCTTTTTTCTGAAGGTGTGCAGCAGGTGTTGAAGCAGGCTAAAAAATGCTACTAGGAAATGGTCATAGAATCATCATAGGATTATTGGAACTTACTAGGCTATTGCCCCTGAAGCCCTTACAAGCCTAGCCAAGAATTTAGCCCATGTTCTGACAAGTCAGCACCCGATGCCCCTGTCCAGCAGGAACACAGGTGGAATCCCAGGGGTGTATTTTCTGTTCCTTGTCCAATTATCCAGGTTGCACTTAAAAAGGGTTAATGAGGTACTCTGCCTGACGTTGAGAGGGAGTCTATTCCACAGATGGAATATCTGGGACACAAATCTGTCCCACCAACAAGTCCTATTGATGTCACAGACCAGGTTGAGGGTGCACGTGCGGGTTACTCGAGTGGAGCTTGACTTGCGGATATGCAGCAGTCCCATCACGGCGAGGTTTTAAATTGCTTTGTATGCCAGATAGAGGTCACCTCTGAGGAGTCTGTATGAGACTGAGTACAGGGACAGGGCTTTTAGCCTATCTGTGTAGGATAGATGTTTGAGGCCCTGGATTCTCCTGGTGAGGAACCTCTATGGTCTCTCCATCTGCTGCATGTGCTTTGTGAGGTACATGCTGAAAGGTGCATTGTACTCAATAATGGGTCTTATCAGGGAAGAATATAGGGATGTTATGACCTTGTCCCTGGATGAGATACCCTTCCTAATAAGGTGGGCCATGTAGAAAGCTTTCCATATAACAGAGGCAGTATCGTGGTCAAAAGTCAGATTGCTATCAACCAGGGTGCCCAAGTCCCTCATGACTGATTGCATGCTTTAGGACCTTGTCATTAATGTGATAATTTCTGGGGACATGACTCTCCCCAAAAGGGATGACACATTTTTTGCATTCAGTTTGAGGCCATGTTTCTAGCACCAGTCATTTTTTTTTGGGTGAGACTCTCTTGGAGAATGTCCACATAAGGGGGGAATTGATGACAGCACCCACCTTGCAGTCATCTGAAAACCTGGTCAGCCATAGCACACTGGTTTTGGCCTGCATCTCAAACAAGTACATCTCAAACAGCAGAGGCCTGTTATGGGTCTATTGCTTGAGATGTCTTCCCCTATTTTGACTAGGTTGGTTCTATCATTGAGCTAGTTTGGTACCCATTTGGTAACATATGGATTGAGGTCTAGTTAAGAGAGTTTATCTATTATACCCAAGTGGGAAATAGTATTGAAAGCTTTGCCCAGGTCAGGGTAGGTGGCCTGCGTATTCTTCTCCTCATCCATGGCTTTGGTGTCTGTCTCAAAGAAGTCAACCAAATTTAACAGGCATGACCTCCCCTTGACAAAACTAAACTGTGTGGGATTGAGTGTTTAGAGGTTGCTAGTGTCCTTGAAAATGAGGTCCTTGATAATCCATTCCATGGCCTTGCAGATCAGGCTGGTTAGGGTGATGGGTCTATAATTTCCTGGATCAGTGGCTGCTCCACCTTTGTGCAAATGGATGACAGTGGCTGTCCTCCATTCAGTTGAGACAAAACCAGTACTCATGTTTTGATTGAATAGGGTGCCTAATGGTGCTACAAGTTCCTGCCTGAGTTCATGTAGTATGCAGCCAGGGATGTTATCGGGTCCCATACAGGCTGTATTTTTTGCCTTTGAGAGGGCAGTGATGACTTGCTCCCTAGCAATAAGGAGAGGGTGTTTAGGTTCTGGGGATGTGCTGATGGTGGATTCTGAGGGCTGATGTTTTCACTGAACCTGTCTGCCAGCAGGTTGGCTATATCTATGGCATTTGTGAATGTGGTGTCCTTGACCACCAGTTCTAAGCAGATCCGAGTGCTTCCTTTGAGACTGCTGACATATGTGAAGAAGGGCCTTATTATCGTCTTTAGTAGACGTGGCCAGTTTGGATTTGAAGTTTGCTTTGGAGGACTTCACTAGTGGGTCTTATTTGCTGGTTCAGGCTAAGGAGAAATTGCTTCCAATTAAGCACCTGCTCCTTCCTGGTCCTGGACAACAATTTTTTCCTTTTAATCTAGAGTTTATTTATTACAGATGTCCACCAGACAAGTCTACTCTTCCTTGAGGAGGAGGATTTTGCCCTGACTGGTATTCCTGATTCCATGCAGCTATATAGATGCCCATATAGTGCTTTAGTATAGGTTTGGTCATTTGTGTCAGTTGCTGTGGAGGGGCAGGAGGCTGTGAAGCTGTTTATACCTTACCTCAGGAGGTTGTAATCAGCTTTGGAGAAGTTTTTATGCTTGACCCTAGCATGGAGGGAGAGCTCGTGGGAGATGGTGACTTCGAAAGTGACCTCTTTGTGGTCGGATCGTACCAGGGAGAATGACACTGTAGGGATGCTGCAGTGATTACTCATGTTGGTTCGTACCAAGTCCAAGATATCACCTTGGGGTGTCGATCAGTTGGTCCAAGGCATTTGAATTGACGAAATCAAGGAATCTCTGGGCATTTGTGTTTTGGCATGAGTAGTTCTTCCAGTCTATGGTTGGATAGTTAGTTTCCCAGGATTAGGACAAAGGGTTGAATCTTGATGGATTCGAAGAGGTCCAGATAGGTGGAGTGGGCATCTTGAGTCAAATTGGGGGCCTGTAGCAAGCTATGATTTGAGTAGGGGTCTTGTCAATGGTTAACTGCACCTGGAGTGCCTCCTGTGCATCATATTGTTTGATCAGCCTGGAGGTGTGTATATCTTCAATACGTATTGAAACTCCACCTCCTTTTGCTTTGCTGCCCACAGTTTGGGGTGTGAATATATGATAGGATGAGTAACCTGGTATAGCTGGGGTGCTCTCTGCAGCTTTGAACCAGGTTTATGTGACTGCAAAAATGTCAGCATCTTCTAGGTTAAGAATGCTTGCAATGAGTGCAGTTTCATGTTTAGACTCCTAGTGTTTAGCAGCATGACCTTTAATTTGTGTTTTGATGAAATTTTCTTGTTGGTAGTTTTGACCTCATGGCATTGTTTAAAAAGGCACTATTGGGGAGATGAATCTTTGCCTGAAGCGCAAGGGAGACAGATGCAGGTAATCTCTGGCAAAACGTCGTAGTTTGTTGATCATGTCTTCCCAGGCTGTTAGGTACTGGATCCCCTTGGCATGACACCAGAAACTTAGCCAATTGTTAAAGTCAATCATTTTCTGTTTGTATTGAGGCATCATTCTGGATGACAGTAGAATGCTTACGGCTAGGGACATGCCTGCCTGGGACACATATTCAGTGAGCTTGATCTTGTTTCTCTTCATATAGTCCAGTGAAGTATGTCTCAAGTCATTCATGCCAACATGGACTATGATAGAATCGTAACAGTACCTGTTGTTGAGAGACTTCAGTGCGTGTGTGATATGGCAAATTCTGGCACCTGACAAACAACTAACCATGACTTTTTCCTTATCCAGCCTGGTGAGAGGCACATCTGTGTGTCTCACAATGGAGATTCCTATGACTAATATGTTGGGTTTATGGTTAGGCCTTAGTGTCTGTGAGAGACAGGTGTGTGGTCTATGTGTGGTGTGGTGGGCTGTGGAGTTCATGTGTGTTTTTGCCTCAGAGATCTCTCTTATCTGGGTATGTTTTTGTTGAGGACCTCCACATATGTGGGTGCATGTTGCGTAAGTGTAGGTTTTGGTTGAGGTGTGGTGTTTGTGTTGACAACCTTCTCAGTGCCAGGCTTGGGAGGGGCAGAGCATAGATTGTAGGTTCTTAATGTAATTGCATCTCTTTCAAATTGTGTTGCTAGTTGGTAGTAGTAGAGGGTTGTCCGTGTACATGAGGCAGTTTGATACACTGTTTCAGGATGCCTATATCAACCTGTCTGGCAGGAGAAACTGTAGGAAATTGTCCATTCATATTTGTCAAAATCGAAAGGAGAGAGGCTAGAAAGAGCTAAGGGGGTAAAAGGTGAAAGGTCTAATATGAGTACTACTAGGTGATCACACGTGCTACTAAGGGACAATTTGTAGCTGGAATACTTTGTAATGGATTAAAAACAGTGCAGCTGCTGTGTGCAACACTGAAATGTGGTGTTTAAATGCAACAAAAAATAGAAGGTGGTAGTAACACAGAAATCTAGCTAGCCCCTGCTATCTTTACCAGTCAGCTTGTGCCAGACAAGGTCCAGGCAGCCTTGCTACTCTGACTAGCAGAGAAGATAGGCCCCTACCAACACAAGATGGCTGCCGGAAACAGTAATGAAATGCAGTAAAATGCAGTTAAACAGTAATGAATTGCAGTAAACAGCAATGAAATGCAGTTAAAACAGTAATGAAATGCTATTAATCAGCAAATTGCTTTAAAACAGTGCAGATGTGATAAATCAGACATAAGGCACATATAAAAATGATAGGCAAGTGCAAATGCAATAAAATAAGTGAAAATAAATGAAAAAGCATTTAGATTGGTTTTGGTGCCTCAGGAATTTTTTTAAATGTCCCAGAGATGATGCACCTCAGCAGTGTCTGGTTCAAACAAGCCCAAACCAGCTCAAATGCAGGGTTTAAATACCACAAAAAATAGAAGATTCTAGTAACACGGAAATCTAGCCAATTCTGCTAGCCCCTGCTTTCTTTACCAATCAGTCTGTGCCAGACAAGGTCCAGGCAGCCCTAACAGTCTCACTAGCAGAGGGGATAGGCCCCTACCAACACAAGATGACTGCCAAAAACACAGAAGGCAAACAAGATGGCTGCCAGAAACACAGAAGGCAAAAACAAACAGCTCTGGATGTAGCAAACCTGTATCCAGACCATGCTACTCAATTTAACGGTTAAGAACACAGTAAAACTCACAGAAAAGTACAGATTAACCACTTACAGACAAAAACAGAACTCAAAGTATGAAAAAGTACAGTTAAACAGTAATGAAATGCAGTGAAATGCAATTAAAAAGTGACAAATTGCAGTAAATAGCAATGAAATACAATTGAACAGTAATGAAATGCAGTTAATAAATTGCTTTAAAATAGTGCAAATGTGATAAATTAGCTATAAGGCACAGATAAAAGTGATAGTTAAGTGCAGATGCAATAAAATAAGTGAAAAAACACCTAGATTGGTCTTGGAGCCTCAGAAATGTTGTTAAACATCCCAGAGATATGATGCACCTGAGTAGAGCCTGGTTCAAACATATGTTAGTGGAAAAAGATTTAATGTTTGGTGCCATTCGAAGAACAGAGGGACTCTCTTAAGACCTAGCTGCCTCTAGTTCTTAATTATTTTTGTGTATTATTGTCCTTTTGCCTTTCTGTCCTCTCTCAAGGTTAATTTGTCGGCCAACTCAGCTTGCCCTGTCCTTGGAGCTCCCCTATTTATCCACAAGTCAGGCAGTTTTTGAAAGAGTTGTACATATCTGTCCAACTAGGAAACATGCGGCATCTCTTTGGAATCTTAACTTTGTGTTCAAGGTTACTCTTTTCCCATTTCAACGAGCTCTTCAGGCTTAAAGTTCTTAACATGGAAAACTGTTCTGCTCATTCCTCTTACTTCAACTAGGAGAGTATTTGAGTTAAAAGGTCTTATGGTGAGTCTACTAATTTTCCACAAGGACATCGATTCCTTGAGAACTAGCCCCTATTTTATGCCTAAAATGAGCTCAAGAGTTTGCACTGAGGCAATCTTCTTGCCTTTTTTTCTTGATCCCAAAATAAGGGAGAAACATTTTTCATACTCTAGATGTCCCCAGGCAGCTCAAATACTACCTAGACAGAACTCCGTCCTTCAGGAAAGCTGATCAGCTGCTTGAATCCTATGAAGGAAAGAGGAAAGGGCAACCAGTGTCAAAGCATGCTATTTCTAGATAGTTGTCTCATGCTATTTCTTTTTGTTGTTCTCACCATTAAAAGCCACTTCCAGGAAAGGGGTTAGGACCCATTCCACCAGGGCTTTGGACCAAAAGTATTCTAGAGGCTGCAACTTTGGTCCTCTGTACATACTTTAAAAGCAGTTTAAACTGGGTTCCTTTTTCAAGTCCAGAACCGGCTTTTCAAAACCATTTTCCAGAGGCTTCTGGATTGTTAATTAAGTTGTTCTATTTTTGCACCTCTTTAAGGTATGGTAATCTACCCATATAGCTTAGGCTTCTGCAACAGTGATCTTATGCTGAGCATAGTAAAGTTGTATAAATAAGCATACCATAGTAATAAATGTTTAAATAGATCACTGTTGTAGTAGCCATACCCTTCATTCATCCCCACCCCTGCTTCTTAGCTGTTTGTTTTGTGTGTGTGTGTGTGTGTGTGTGTGTGTGTGTGTGTGTGTGTGTGTGTGTGTGTGTGTGTGTGTGTGTGTAGTTCCTCTTTTTAGTTATGCCTCCTAGCATTATTCTTTCGGGGCTATTGCCTCCTTTTTGGGGACAGGAAAGATCTGGGCTTTTTGCATTCTGTCCTTTATATGAAGCTCCTCTAAAGTTCCTGACAGAGCATGTGTAGGGGTGCCCTTTCACTTTGGAAAACTGGCTGGTTCCAGTGGGGTAGGAGCCATTTGACTTACTGATGTGCAGAAAATCCATCAGTATTGGGTTGGAGAATGCCTTCTATGCCAGACACAGGTCACCTCTTCGCAGTCTGTAGGATACCGACGATAATGACAGGGCTCTGAGTTGGTCCATGTAGGACATGTTGTTTAAGCAAGTACAAAAGTGATCTACTAGAGAACACTTACTGTTATGATAAATTATTTTTACACAACTGTTCGTTCTTCCTTCCTTCCCCTTTTAGATAAATTCACGTCATTCATAGGTTCATAGATGAATACTTGGCCTTGCGGGCTGTATTAATTTTTCCTTTTTGTTGTCGAATTTACCTGTTCTAATTGGTTAGAGATTGACCTTATACATCCCATGCTCGATAATTATATATTTCCCTAATGAAAATAACTGGGATCATACCACAGATAATTTGGGTGGACCAATCCATGGAATAAAGCATTTAGGAACTGCCTTTGCCCATTAGTAGTACAGGGAACATCCTATGTTAAGTTTTCTGTTTCCAGTCCTTAGATCCAAGTTGCACTTGAATATGGACAAGGATGAACATTGTTTTATTTGGATGGGGAGTCTATTCCAGAGCAGTGGTAACCTATGCAAGATATACCTGTCCATCCAACCCATTTCGTTGATGTTGCAGGAGAGGATTAGATCCCTAGACTGATGCCATTTGACTTGCTGATGTGCAATAAATCCATCAGTATTGTGTTGGAGGCTGCCTTGTATGCCAGACACAAGTCACCTCTTAACAGTTTGTAGGATACAGTTATAGTGCCAGGGCTTTGATTCGGTTCTTGTAGGACATGCTGTTTTGGCCTTGTATCCTTTTTGTAAGGTATTTCTGTGGAGTTTTTGCATTTGTCTGAACACATACATGCCAGATTCAATGACTGGCCTAATGAGGGCTGAGTAAAGGGGGTGGACAATGACATCCCTAGATCTAGACATGATCCCTTTGTTTATAAGTTTTGTAATGTAGAAGAGCAAACTTAGAACAATGGGCACGTGTTGGTCAAACGTTTGGTCACTCTCCACATAAATTCCCAAATCCTGAACCGGGTCAAATCATAGGGGAATATTATTAATGTGGCAGTTCCTTGGGATAGATGAGTTCCCAAAGGATACAATAATGCATTTTTTGGCATTTAGTCTCAGTCCATGATTTTGGCACCAGTTATTTATTTGGGACAAAGCTTCCTGTAGGATGGCTAAATCATTTGTGGATTCAGTGACTCTTCCTAGCTTGCAGTCATCTGCAAACTTAGTCAGCCAGAGTCCTTTTGCATTGGCATTTACTTAAGTAGATGGCAAACAGGAGAGATCCCAGCATAGAACCCTGGGGGACAGTACTGGTGACTCATCTCTTTGTGGAGATAACTTCCCCTATTTTGATTTCCTGATGACAAAAGGGGCTTACTTCCAGTTTTTTTAGCTTTTCTACTATGTCTGAGTGGGGAATGGTGTCAGAAGCTTTGACCAAGCCATGGTAAGCAGTGGGTACCATTTTGCCTTCATCCATTGCTTTGCTGACCTTTTCAAAAATATCCACCAGGTTGAGTAAGCATGACCTGCCCTTGACATATCCAAACTGAGACAGGTCCATTATTTGGAGGTTCCCTATGTCCTAATTGATTAGTTCCATCATAAGTCTTTCTATGGCTTTGTATGTGAGGCTGGTCAGACTTATGGGTGTATAATTGCATGGGTCTGTGGAAGGTCCTCCCTTATGTTGTGGAATGACCGTAGCTGTTCTCCATTTACCCTGTGCAAAACCTGTATGGAGGCTGAGACTGAACAGTGTTAATGGTGTGTCACTAAAGCATAGTTCCTGCTATTTATATGGTAGTTTGTGGGTACTTTGTTTTTTCCAAAGGGATGACTATGCACTTTTTAGCATTTAGCTTAAAGTCATGATTTTGACACCAGGTATCCGTCTCAGTGAGATACTTTTGGAGGATGTCTGTGTCAGCCGGAGAGTCAATTATAGCCCCTAGTTTGCAGTCGTCTGCGAACTTGGTCAGTCATTGTCCTCCTGTGCTTGCCTGCACCTCTGAGAAGTATATGCCGAACAGGAGGGGTCCTAGGACTTGAGCCCTGGGGAACACCACTTGTAACCGGTTTAGAGTCAGACCTAGCTCCCGCAACTCTCACCATGTGGGTTCTGTCTGTGAGCCAGTTGGCAACCCATCTTGTGATGTAGGAGTTTATGTTCAGGCTGGTGAGCTTGTCTATAATACCAGAATGGGGAATGGTGTTGAAGGCCTTTGCAAGGTCTAGGTAGGCTGTGTGTACCATCTTTCCCTTGTCTATAGCCTTGGTAACTGTCTCAGTCGTCCACCAGGTTTAGGAGGCATGATCTGGCCTTAACAAAGCCGAACTGGGTAGGGTCCACTGTTTGGAGGTTCCCAGTGTCTCTGTTAATGAGTTCCATGATGATGCGCTCCATAGCCTTGCAGACCAAGCTAGTCAGGCTTATAGGGTGATAGTTCCCGGGGTCTGTTATGGCTCCACCTTTGTGTAGTGGAATAACCGTTGCTGTGCGCCACTCTATGGGTATGTAGTCTGTGGAGAGGCTGATTTTGAACAGTGTGTTTAGGTGAGGGGTTAGTTCGTCTTTGAGCTTGTGTAGGACGCAGCCTGGGACACCATCCGGTCTCATTGATGCTGTGTTTTTGGCTTTGGAGAGGGCTGTTTTAACCTGAGTGTCTGTGATTTCAGGGGCTATACATTCTTCTGGTATGGCTATGGGCCCTTTTGGGGGTGAAGTTTGCACTGAACCTGTCTGTCAGAATGTTGGCGATATCGGTCGGTTCAGTGTATTTTGTGCCGTTCTGCACTAACTGCGAGCAGATTTCAGCATTGCCACTTAGATTCTTGACATAGTTAAAGAATGCCTTGTGGTTATCTTTGGAGTCCTTGGCAATTTTTCTTTCGAAGCTAGCCTTGGATGATTTTATGAGGGATTGTAGTTTCTTACTGATACTGATCAGGGATGTCTTCCCTTCTTGGGATTTTACTCTCTTCTGTACTAGTTTCCTCCTTTTATTGTATACCTTGTTTATGGCAGGGTCCACCAGACTTGTTTCCTTTTCTTGGAGGAGTGAGTCTTGGTTTTGCTTGGGATAGCACGATCCATGCATTCTTGTAGGTGCCCGTAGAATGCATTAGTAAAGGATTTTACAGCTTGGACAACGTTATCCTTTAGCATGGGGGCTTTGAAACTTTCCACCTTGGTCTTAAGTAACATAAAGTTTGCTTTTGAAAGGTTTTTCACTGTGGTTTCCTTGTCCGGGGGTGGGGGCAGAATGTGGATATCCAGAGTGATTTGCTTATGGTCAGGTCTAACCAGCGAAGAGTTGACCTCCGGTGTGGAACACCGGTCGCCCATGTTGGTGATGACCAGGTCCAATATGTTGTCACCTATGGTGGGAGTGTTGACCAGTTGATCCAGGGCATTTTGAGTTTATAAATTCTAGGAATTGTTGGGCAAGGGAGTTAGTACTTGACTAGTTCTCCCAGTTAATGTTTGGGTAATTGAAATCACCCAATATTAGGTTGTTTGGTAGGACCTTTATGTTTCCTAGTGTTTCCAGAAATGCGGAATGGGGGTCCTGGGACATGGTGGGTGATCTGTAGCAAGCTACAGTTTGAATTGCTGTTTTGCCCGTTGTTAGTTGCATGTGGATGATCTCTGAAGCATCATGCTGTGCCACTAACCTGGAGGTGTGGGTATCCTTGATAAATATGGATACGCCCCCGCCTTTTGTATTTCAGTCCAGGTTCTGTGGCCGAAATATATGGTATGAGTTGTAGCCTGGTAGTGCTGGTGTGCTCTCTGGAGCCTTAAACTAGGTTTCTGTTACTGCACATATATCGATATTTTCCATACTGAGGAGTGCCTCGAGTGCGTGCATTTTGAGGTTTAGACTTCTGGCATTGAGTAGCATTACCCTCAGTTTTTTTGTTACTTGTGCTATTCCCTGTTGTATCTCTGTTGGAGACGTTTGGACCTCCTCAGTGGAGGAAATTGTTCCTCTTCTAAAAAAGTAGTCTCATCTGATTCATCATAACCATCATTACCTTCATTCGGTGCCACCCAATTCTGTGAACTTGGGGGTTTAGGGTATGTTTTATTCTCATTGTATTGACCTCTATCCCTTTCAAGCTTTCTTATTTTTCTGTTTTTAATAATATTAATTTGGTGCTCAATTGATTTAAAAACCCTATTATAATCAAATAAATTGTCCATATGAGCTCTATCCCTTGTAATTACCTTATCCAGTTCAGTAGCATCATTAATTAAACCAGTCAATAAAGTCTTGTGTTTAACCACAGTGTCCATATACTCAAATCCATGTCTATCAAACATGTTTATCAATTCCTTATGCAAGGGCGAGTTAGCAGTTAAACCAGGTGGAAATTTCCACATTCGTAGACCCTTTGGTACAATCTTAGTTTTCAAACGTTCTTTAAAGTACGAGTTCTCTAATTGTACTTTCTTTATTTTCAGTAAGTGATGGTCTAGTTTCTGTAGTTTAGTGCTGTAATCAGCAGTACTTGCAGTATTTAGTGGTGTCAGCTTCGGGTTTTCCTGCAGCCAGAAATTCATAAGTGTTTATTTGACCCCCATGAGACAAATTGTTGATGGTCGTGGGTCTATAACATATCTGTTGGCCAAATTATTGGATATTAGGTTGAAATCACTTTTAACGACAGAAAATAATTTATGTAGAGACTCTTGGGACTTTCCTGAAAGAAACAGCAAGCTGGACTATGTTGATTCAGGCATTTTTATTGCCATGGATGTCAAAGACCTATACACAGTGATACCCCATGAGCTTGGTCTTGAATGCTTTTGTGAATTTTTATGTGAAAAGGGTGTTCCTCAACCTAGGGTTAACATATATGAACAATTGTTGGAGGTGGTATTGCTGAATAATTTAATATTTTTTAACAATGAATACTTTCTCCAGAAAAATGGGGTTGCCATGGGTTCACCATGTAGGGGGCTTTATGCGAACATTTGTCATGCTCCAGTGGGAGAAAAAATATTTGCTGAACTCAGTTTACTATGAATACTGTAGAATGTACATCCATTTTTTTGGATGACATTTTTATTTTTTGGGTGGGGTCCACATGATAAGATTACACTGTTTTGACAAGGGCATGATTTTTGGGGATTGGTGTGTTATTTGCTGTACATTTTAGTGTGTTTTTAATCATGACATGGGTTCTGTGGTTGAATTGTACTGTGATTGTTGAATATTTATGAACGTTATGAATATTCATTATATGGTTTTATTTTATTGGTTCAATGTTAATTGGAGGTGGATCTGTTTGTTTAAACTGAGCTCAGTAACAGTTTTCTAATTTCCTTGAAAAAGTCTCTGATTCACCAGAGACGAAAGCGCTTGGAATACTGTTTATACCTTTTGGATTTTTATGTGACTACACCTTTCGTGTGTTTTATTGAATAAATTCTTGGATAAACTGTGAGTCAGCTTTTGTACCTGAACCCACTGCTGTTGTTTTTGTCATACGGTGGTGAATGTGTCATTTGAACCTTGCCTAAAAAAAGCACTATAGGGGCAGCAAGAGCCTTAGCCAGTATCCGGAATCCCAGGGATGACAGGTGCAGGCCATCTCTGGCAAAGCATTGTGGTCTGTCGACCACATCGTCCCAGGCAGACAGATACTGAATCCCCTTAGAATGACACCAGAAGCTTAGCCAATTGTTGAAGTCAATCATTTTGTCCTTGTAGTGCGGTATCATTCTGGGTGATGGCAGGATGCTACTCAGGGCTAGAGTCATACCTGCCTGGGCTACATGATCGAAGAGCTCTTCCATGTCTCTTTTCATGTAGTCCAGGGAGGTATGTCTCAGGTCATTCACACCAACCTGGACAATGACAAAGTCATATTTGTACTTGTGGAGTGACCGGGTTGTGTGGCGGATCCTGGCACCCGACAGGCAGCTTGACAGTAACCTTCTCCTTGTTTAGCCTGGTGAGTGGGACATCAGTGTGCCTGACTATAGAGTCACCTATGACTAGTGTGTTGGGTACGTTGTTTTGCCTTATTGGCTGTGGTTGAGTGGCACACTGAGTCTGTGGGCTATGTGTCATTTGGATTGTGTTGGGGGGTGGAGGTTACTTGCGTTTCTGCTTTGGAGGTCTCTGTTGCTTGAGCATATTATTATTGAGAGCTTCCGCGAATGTTTTTGTGTTTCTATGTGTAGATTTTGGTGGAGTAGGTTTAGTGCGACTATGTGATGAGTGTTGTGTGGTGCAAGTGTTTACCTTCTCCTCTTGACTGTCAAGTTCAGTCTTGGTTGGAGAGAGCTTTACCTCCAGTTTGGCTAGATAAGTGCATCTCTCACAGGTTGTAGTGTTCGGTGGTAGGAGGAGAGGGTTGTCTGTGTACATGAGGCAATTGCTACATTGCCCCAAGATGCCCAGATTCATCAGATAGACAGGAGAAAACACCGGGAGCTGACCCTTGGACATGTCTGAATAGGTACTAAAAAACTATTTTCCCCTAGACAAGTGAGGAAAGTAAGTACAGAAACTGCTTTCCTCTAGGCAAATAAGGAAGGTTGAGTGTTGTAGTAATTTGTAACTTATTTAGTGCTTACAACAAGTTCTGAACAAGTGCTGAGCATGAAGAAGCAGATTCAAGTGCTAAAACTAAGAAACTGGCTAGTTTTAAGGGAAAAATTGAAGAGCAGACTTTATGGTGCCAGGAATACTTTAACCCTAGCTAAGCAGCGATACACAGGTTTTAACTCAGAAAGTTGAAAGGGATAGAAATCAGCCCAAAACGGCCAATAAGGTACAATTTCAGAGCTGGAAACCACTCCTCTTGCGACAGATAGGCTGTTCAATGCTTACCACTCCCACTGATAAGCAGAAAGACTTCCCTCTACCACAAGGTCTGGACAACTCAGAAACACAAAATAAAGTCGTCTGGGATCTGGACTATTCTAGTATAGGAAAAGGCGGGAAACGAGCAAACAATTTTTTTTGCTTTAATGAAATTAAACAGAAAAATGCAATTTAACAGTAAATATGCACAGAAAAGGCCATCACCCAGATCATCTTTCTAGGGGATTCTAACCACTGTCTATAAACTGGCCCAATTACACTGCAATGATTCATTGACTTTATCACTGCAAATTATGTAGAACAAACAGTACCCTCCATCGACATGGGCACCAACATATAACCTTGTCCTAACAAATACTTCTCCTTGCCTGCGAGTTAGCAGTTAAACCAGGTGGAAATTTCCACATTCGTAGACCCTTTGGTACAATCTTAGTTTTCAAACGTTCTTTAAAGTACGAGTTCTCTAATTGTACTTTCTTTATTTTCAGTAAGTGATGGTCTAGTTTCTGTAGTTTAGTGCTGTAATCAGCAGTACTTGCAGTATTTAGTGGTGTCAGCTTCGGGTTTTCCTGCAGCCAGAAATTCATAAGTGTTTATTTGACCCCCATGAGACAAATTGTTGATGGTCGTGGGTCTATAACATATCTGTTGGCCAAATTATTGGATATTAGGTTGAAATCACTTTTAACGACAGAAAATAATTTATGTAGAGACTCTTGGGACTTTCCTGAAAGAAACAGCAAGCTGGACTATGTTGATTCAGGCATTTTTATTGCCATGGATGTCAAAGACCTATACACAGTGATACCCCATGAGCTTGGTCTTGAATGCTTTTGTGAATTTTTATGTGAAAAGGGTGTTCCTCAACCTAGGGTTAACATATATGAACAATTGTTGGAGGTGGTATTGCTGAATAATTTAATATTTTTTAACAATGAATACTTTCTCCAGAAAAATGGGGTTGCCATGGGTTCACCATGTAGGGGGCTTTATGCGAACATTTGTCATGCTCCAGTGGGAGAAAAAATATTTGCTGAACTCAGTTTACTATGAATACTGTAGAATGTACATCCATTTTTTTGGATGACATTTTTATTTTTTGGGTGGGGTCCACATGATAAGATTACACTGTTTTGACAAGGGCATGATTTTTGGGGATTGGTGTGTTATTTGCTGTACATTTTAGTGTGTTTTTAATCATGACATGGGTTCTGTGGTTGAATTGTACTGTGATTGTTGAATATTTATGAACATTATGAATATTCATTATATGGTTTTATTTTATTGGTTCAATGTTAATTGGAGGTGGATCTGTTTGTTTAAACTGAGCTCAGTAACAGTTTTCTAATTTCCTTGAAAAAGTCTCTGATTCACCAGAGACGAAAGCGCTTGGAATACTGTTTATACCTTTTGGATTTTTATGTGACTACACCTTTCGTGTGTTTTATTGAATAAATTCTTGGATAAACTGTGAGTCAGCTTTTGTACCTGAACCCACTGCTGTTGTTTTTGTCATACGGTGGTGAATGTGTCATTTGAACCTTGCCTAAAAAAAGCACTATAGGGGCGGCAAGAGCCTTAGCCAGTATCCGGAATCCCAGGGATGACAGGTGCAGGCCATCTCTGGCAAAGCATTGTGGTCTGTCGACCACATCGTCCCAGGCAGACAGATACTGAATCCCCTTAGAATGACACCAGAAGCTTAGCCAATTGTTGAAGTCAATCATTTTGTCCTTGTAGTGCGGTATCATTCTGGGTGATGGCAGGATGCTACTCAGGGCTAGGGTCATACCTGCCTGGGCTACATGATCGAAGAGCTCTTCCATGTCTCTTTTCATGTAGTCCAGGGAGGTATGTCTCAGGTCATTCACACCAACCTGGACAATGACAAAGTCATATTTGTACTTGTGGAGTGACCGGGTTGTGTGGCGGATCCTGGCACCCGACAGGCAGCTTGACAGTAACCTTCTCCTTGTTTAGCCTGGTGAGTGGGACATCAGTGTGCCTGACTATAGAGTCACCTATGACTAGTGTGTTGGGTACGTTGTTTTGCCTTATTGGCTGTGGTTGAGTGGCACACTGAGTCTGTGGGCTATGTGTCATTTGGATTGTGTTGGGGGGTGGAGGTTACTTGCGTTTCTGCTTTGGAGGTCTCTGTTGCTTGAGCATATTATTATTGAGAGCTTCCGCGAATGTTTTTGTGTTTCTATGTGTAGATTTTGGTGGAGTAGGTTTAGTGCGACTATGTGATGAGTGTTGTGTGGTGCAAGTGTTTACCTTCTCCTCTTGACTGTCAAGTTCAGTCTTGGTTGGAGAGAGCTTTACCTCCAGTTTGGCTAGATAAGTGCATCTCTCACAGGTTGTAGTGTTCGGTGGTAGGAGGAGAGGGTTGTCTGTGTACATGAGGCAATTGCTACATTGCCCCAAGATGCCCAGATTCATCAGATAGACAGGAGAGAACACTGGGAGCTGACCCTTGGACATGCCTGAATAAAAACTATTTTCCTTTAGACAAGTGAGGAAAGTGAGTACAAGAACTGTTTTTCTCTAGGTAATGAGGAAGGTTGAGTGCTGTAGTAATTTGTAGCTTATTTAGTGCTTACAACAAGTTCTGAACAAGTGCGGAGCGCGAATAAGCAAATTTAAGTGCTAAAACTAAGACTCTGTATCTGAACTAGACTAGTTGCAGGAAAGAAACAAGTGCAAATGCGGGCTTTTAAATCAGAAAGTTGAGAGAGAGATGGAAAAAACTGCCCAAATGGCCAATAACTACAATTTCTGGGCCAGAACCACTCCTTATGTGGTAGATAGGCTACCTAGTGCTTACCACTCCCACTGTAAGCTAGAAGGCTTCCCTCCAACACAGAAAGACTTGGGGGCCTCAGGAGCTTACAAACAGTCCTGGATACAACAAATCTGTATCTGGGCTAGACTAGTTACAGGAAGGGGGGCAAACAAGTGCAACTGCGGGCTTTTAAATCAGGAAGTTGAGCGATATGGAAAAACTGCCCAAATGGCCAATAACTACAATGCTTATATAGTGTGGTGGTGTACATGATGGAAAGGTCAAGGGCAGGTCATGCTTACTCAACCTGGTAGATTTTTTTGAAATGGCACCAAAGCAATGGATGAAGGCAAAATGGTACACGCTGCTTACCTCAAAGTGGTCTGTTTGGTGGGGATTTGAAGCTTGCTAATTTATCACTTAAGAGACAATTAGTTTGTCTTACAGAAATTTCTGAAGGTGTCTTATGTGAAACAGGTTTCTGGTTTCAGGTTTATTTTGGAGTCTTTTATGGTTAGACCAAACAAGTGATGATGTGCAAGGAACAGTGCAAGATGTATTAATAAGGACAAGATCCAAGATGTTATTTCCCCCTAGTGTGTACACAGACTGATTGTTTCAGGGCATTTGTATTGACAAAGTATTGGAATCTCTGTGCTTGTGCACTAATGATGATGTAGGTTTCCCAGTCAGATCACCTAGGAATATGGTATTTGATTTACTACTGAGTGAGTCTAGTTCCTGTTGATAGGCATTGTGGCTTTCTTGTATCATTGAAGGTTTTCTATAGCTAGTTAATATATGGTATGGGACCTTTCTTTTTTTTCCAAAAACCTTTTTATTTTGTTTTGATTATAAACATAAATCAATATGCATTTGAAACGTACAATAAAACTATATCACAACTGTTTACAATCATCCATGGTAAACATTTGTTTTATCCATGAAAAGTATCAATATTTGTCTAATACATTTTCCAGTTTTTGTCATGCTATTTTTTATGAGTTACATTAGATGTTCTGTAACAAATGGTTTGCATTTCCTTTTTACATACACATTTTGCTAAAGTAATAAATTCAATAAATAATAGAGCTCGTTTACTTTTCCAGTTGGATGTAATACCTTTCTGCTTGTTGCCAAAATTGTCCAAAGGACCTGTATCTGATATTTGGGTATCACATTAGGTATAGGTACATTAAATAGAATCAGTGAGTTTGAGATTTGACAGTTATCATACCATAAAGCATTAATAAAGTGTCTAAAATCTCTCCAGTGTTGAATAACAGTTTTACATTCAATGAACATGTGGACTCAGTTGGCTTCTAGATATTCATTACATTTCCAACATTTGCTTTCTTTATTCTTAGTTATTAGATCTACTTTGTGTGGAGTATAAAAATTCCTGTGGATAAATTTCCATGTATATAATCTCCCATGTAATGAAGAAGTGGTACCATGTATTGATTTTAATAACAGTTTTTTGTTTTTATTAGTCAACTTCACCATTTATCTTCATATAGCAATTCCAGAAAATTGTGTCAAAGTTAAATTGATTTTCTCTTAAGATCTTATATATGGGTGATGTACTTAGTTTATGTTCATCAGTCTTTGATTCACACCTTACAAATAATTGTATCAACCTTGGTATAGATTCACCTTCTAAATTCATTGATATTCTTACTTTCTCAATAAACTGTCCCAGTGCATGGACAACTAACCAGTTATCTTGACCATTGTCAAATCTGCATAACATAGAGTTCATTGGTTTAATTGTCTTATTATCCAAAAACTGATGCCAGAACTCCAGATTTATTATCCTTTAGTTTCCGCATTGCATTAATGTTAAATTAATCTAAGCAATCTGGGGTATATGCTATAGGGCATATAAGAAAGAAAAATTGTTTGAAACTATAATTGCTATCTATTATGTTTTTAAAAATATAAAATATTTGATTTATACCATAAGAGAAATGACGAAACCTCTTGCTGTATAAACAATATTCATGTAAAATCCATAAAATTCTGTTTATTCCGTATGTTTCTTTAAACTGTGATTATATAGCACTGGCATTAGATATATGAATTTCATGCAATTGTTTCCAAACAGACTTAAATGATGGAGTAATCCAATGTAATATAAGAATTATAACAGATTTTGAGTAGAGTTCAGTGCTGGGAAATCCGATTCCATTACTATTCCAGGCTGTAATATGTCATTTATAGGCTATTCTAGGTTTAATAGGAAACCAAAGAAAAGTAAGTAACATGGGCTCCAATTGTTTAAATCATTTCTTAGATGGGGGTAATATCAATGATTGTATAAAAAATAAAATTTTGGGAAAGATAATAATTTTTATTAAAAAACGCCTATCTTCCATAGTAAAGAAGATTTTATTCCACCTTTTAATTAGTTCACTAATAGAAGACATTAAATTAGTGTAATTTAATTTGATGGTCTCTTTGTGTGCTCTTTATACTAATGCCTAGATAATCTAACCTATCATTTTCCCAGTTAAAAATTATGTTCTAATAGGATTTTATTAATTTTCTTGTTAATTAGTAATGTTTTGGATTGACTTTGATTAAATTTGAGCCCTGAGATTTTCTCGAATTTACCTAAAGCATTAATAATACCTTGTATAGAACTATCTATGTCACAAGATGTTAATAACATATCAGCAGCAAACAACTGAATCTTAGGACAGAAATCCTTACTAACATTAAATTCTTTAATATTTGGATTATTTCTTATGTATGCAGCAGAAGGTTCCATTGAAAGAGTAAATAGTAACTGGGACAAGGGGCATTCCTGCCTAGTTCCTTTAAGAATTTTTAGTTGTGAAGATAAACACGATCCAATTTTAACATATGCTTGTGACTCACTGTAAATTTTCATTAATAGATTAGTAAAGTCTGTAGAAAATCCATAACCTTTAAGAATTTTCTGTAAATATGTCCAGCTGATTGAGTTGAATGCCCTGTCTATGTCCAAACTAATAACAGTCAATTATTTCTTAGATTTACCTGCAGTATCTATTAGGGTTAGTAACTTAATAATATCATCATGTACTTTCCTATGTAGAATGAACCCTGTTGGATCATAATGTATTGTTAGGCAATATATTCTTCATCCTGTTGTATTTATTTATTTATTTACATTTGTTGACCGGGAGTGTCCGACTGGATGTAGGTCCATTTTCAGCAGAGGCCCGGGGAGAAAAGCTCCACAGTTAAAATAAACAGACAGTAGTTACATTGGATTACATAGTGATTAACAATTTAACATAGCAATTACTTACAGCATATTTACAGATGAAGAACATAGTACATCAGCAGACAACTAGAATCTTTATTTGTGAAGTACATAACATACGTTAACAAATGTTACAATAAGAAGTTCCTGCTGTATAATAAGTCCTAGGCTTATGAACATCTGAGCTTGCTATAATCAAGGTAGTTATTGGAGTGGAAAGAAAGGTAGTGGTCGGATGTGGTGGGTGATATTAAAGTGGGAGTTGAAAGGGCATAGCCGGCATGTTTTTAGATGTGCTTTTAGTAAAGTTTTGAAGTGGGTGCATGATGGTATGGAGGTAATTGTGGGTGGAAAGGAGTTCCATAATTTGGCTATGGTGCAAGAGAATAGTGCTTCACCAGCAGAGTTATTGGCTTTAGTGATCTGCAAGTGATTTTTGTTGCTGGACCCTAGTGGTCTGGTGGTGCGATAGGGTTGGAGTAGATTCTGGAGAGATGGGACATTTAGAGGATGGTTTACTAGTTTGTGGGTGAGTGAAAGTTGATACCACTGAAGGAGGTGAGGGAGTTCAAGCCAGCCCAGTTCAGCAAGTGAGAGACAGTGGTGACTACAGTAGGATGCCCCTGTGGCGAATTTGGCGATTTTGTTGTAGCAGGTTTCTAGCTTATTTAGATCGCATTGCCTTAGGTTGGTATATATTGGAGAGGCATAAAGTAGGGTGGAGATAAGGTGGGAATTTGCTATTGAAATCTTTGCTGCTTTGGTGAGAAGTTGCTTATTTCTGTATAACGCTCCTAGTTTTTTGTGGACTTTTTTATGGTCATGGATATGTGAATGTCAAATTTTAGTTTATTGTCTATTTCCACTCCTAGCAATTTGGTGTGTTCAGTTGGGTATATAGTGGTGCTATCTTTTGTGATGTTAAAGTGAGAGTTGTTTTGACTATGTTTGGTTGACATCGGATAACCAAGTTTCAACAGAGGAAAAGGCTTCCTGTGTGACTTTTTGCAGTTTGGGTAGGGACTGGGCTGAGCAGGTGATGGCTGAGTCATCTGCGTATTGTATGAGTGTGCCATGTTTGGTGGCAGAGGCTAGATTATTGGTGTAAACAGAGAAGAGTAGGGGTCCAAGGATGGATCCTTGGGGAACCCCTATGGAGACAGGTAGTTGGGGAGATATGTCATTCTGCCATACAATGGATTGTTGGCGGTCAGACAGGTAACTCTGAAACCAGTTGGTGACTGATTGAGAGGAGGTTAGGTTATTGAGGACAGAGATAAGTTGTTTGTGTGGGACCATGTCAGATGCTTTAGATAGGTCTAGGAAAGTAGCAGAGGAGAGATAGCCGTTGTTTTTATGCTGAAGGATAGTGTTAGTAAAGGAGAGTAAGGCAGTGGTGGTGCTATGGTTTGGTCGGAAACCATGCTGTGTACTGGAAAGGAGGTTGCTAGTAAGGAGGTAGTCTGAGACCTGAGGGTGTATGCATCTCTCTAGTATTTTAGAGAGTGGAGAGAGAGTAGCTGTGGGGCAGTAATTGGTTAGTTCTGTGGAGGGTCCGCCATTGTGGAGGGGAATTATATGTCATACTTTCCACAGTGTGGGAATGTAACTTTCTGACAGAGATCGGTTAATCAAGATGGATACTGGGTAGGCCAGAGCATCAGCTGCGATTTGTAGGTATTCACTTGGGAGGTTGTCTGCTGCTAATCTGGTGGGTTTAAGTTTAGTTAAGAGTTTTTTTATGTTGGAGGTAGGTACAGGAGAAAAAGAGAAGGCAGTGGGGAGATTACTAGTTGAAGGTGTGGGTTGGCGGGGAGGGGGGTTGTGTTGTTTAGTTAGTGATCGTATGGTTTGGGTGAAGTGTGTGTTGAATGAGGTAGCAATATTTTCTGAGGAGTGAGGGATGTTAGGAGGAGGGGTACTGACTTTACCTGGGTGGAGGATGGAGTTTATGGAGGACCAGAATTGTTTGGGGCTGTGTTGTGAGGAGTCTAGGGCAGACTGGTAGTATTGGAATTTGTCCTGTTTTATTGTTTTGACTCTATTGCGTAGTTCTAGGAATTTCTGTCTAGTTGAGGAGTTTTTAGTTTTGCGCCAGTGCTCCCAGGCTTTATCCCGGTTTTTCATTTCTGACTTAGTGGTTTTCTGTAGCCATGGGGAGGGTTGTGCTTTGGTTCTGGAAAGTCTTATGGGGGCATGGTAATTAAGGATGCTCAGGAAGGTAGTATTAAAAATTCAACTGCGTCATCAAGACTGAGGTACTTTAGAGGATGCCAGTTACATTCTTTGAGTGATGAGATGAATGTGAGTGGGTTAAAGTTTAGTTTTTTATGTATTTGATGGTGGATGACAGGTTTAGCTTGGTATAGGTATTTTTTGAGTAGGAATGTTGGGGAGTGATCACTGAGGCTATCTGATAAGCAGCCTGTTATATATGACTGGGGGCTCTTACTGACTAGTATCCAATCCAGGGTAGTGTGCTTGCTGGAGTTTTTATTTATCCTGGTTGGCGACTGGACTAGTTGGGAGAAGCCATGAAGGTTTACATGATGGGTTGGATGGTTGCCAGAACAGGATTGCCAGTCAATATTGAAATCACCTAAAATGATAGTTTCTTGGGGGAGATGGTGGGTAGACCAGCTGAGGAGGTTTTCTAGTGGAGGGATGTTTTGGCCAGGTGGGAAGTAGCATCCAGTTATGTTGATGGTTTTGTTTTGGTTTATTTTGAGGTTGGTCTATATTATTTCTTCATTGCCTATTTGTGGAGCTGATGAATTTAAGATCTGGATGTTTAGATGCTGTTTAAATATTATAGCTACAACGCCTCCTTTCTTGTTTAGCCGGTCTACTCCTAGTATGCCGTAACCTGTAGGGAGTATTTGCTCACTGGTAATGTGAGGTTTTAGCCAGGTTTTTGTCAGGATGACTATATCTGGGGAGTACAAGTCTATGGTGGCATGGAGTTCATGGACTTTGTTGGATATACTTCTAATATTTAGGCTTAGTAGAAGGAAGTCACTTGGCTTTCTATTGGCTGTAATACGGGAGAAGTTGTGGTTTCTCGTCTGATTATGAGGATTGGGGTTGGAGATGGTAGGGCCAGGGCTGGGTTGGATGTCTCCACTTAGGGCTAGTTTTGATATGCATGAGGTTATTAGTTTTCTCAGTTTTTGAATGTGTTTGTTTATAAGGAAAACTTTATGATTGTGCTCTGTGGGTAATGGGTATGGTGGGAGGGTTTCTATGTTAAGTTGTAGGGATGCTTTATGTTTGAGTAATATAGTTGGTAGAATATGTTGGGGGTGCATATGGATGGTTCTTGAGTTGGTGGGAGGGGAGCTGAGTGAGGGTGAGACATGAGTGGTGGTGTGAGTAGTAGTACAGTGGTAGTGGTTAAGTGGGGGAATGATGGAGCTTTGGTAGGATGTAAGATATGCAAGGAGAGTGCATACAGTGAGCATAGGGTAAGGTATGCTTGTACATGTTAGTTGAGGAGGTGTGATAGTAGTGGGAAAATGGAGGAGGTAGTGTTGGGTTAGTGCTGTGGTTGGCTATTGGAAAGATGGGAGGGGTTTGTGAGTGTAATAAAGGTGGGACCACTGGGGGGTGGGACAGAATAGGGGGCAGGGTGGGGAGCGAAGCGAGTAGAGACCCTGTTAGTTGCTCTTATGAGGGGGTTGGAAACAATCAGTTAACTGAGTTAACTGATAAATGAACATATGATAGTGACAAGGGTGGTTGTAGTTTTGCCAGTATTGGCCAGTACAGACATAAAAATGTTGTAATCTTTGTTTAATAACAATATTGGTCTACATGAATCACAAGATTTGGGAATATGAAAATTGTTTAAAATGTTGGAGCTTTTCTCCCCTGAAAAAGGGCTCTTCAGCTCAGTCGGACAATCCCAGTCAAGAAATGTAAAATAAAATAAATAAATACATTTTAGTATGGGGGAGATTATTGAATATTTCCAAGATGGGGGTATTATCAATTTTTGTTTAATCATACAGAAAGTGCTTACCAACTAATTTATTACATATTCAGGAAAACTCTTATATAATTCTGGGATTAGTCCATCCAATCCTGGAGCTTTATTGTCTTTTAAGTTTTTGACTTGTTCTTTTACCTCAGTTAAAGTTATTTGTTTATTTAATATGCTATTTTGCTGAATTGTTATCCTTGTGTTTATATTTTCTTTTATAAATGTATTAACTACAGAGTGAATTTTTATCATTTATTGATTGATAGTAATTTTTAAAAGCTTCTAAAATACCCCTTAGATCAGTTGTACTCTTAACTGAGTTACTTTTGTATTTAATTTTGTTAATGTGATTTTGACTATTAATCTTTTTGGATCTAACAGCTAATTTATGAAGGTGTTTGGGATTTACTGAATAAGTTTGTGAGTTTAATTTTTCCAAATTTATGGTAACTTTATGATTTAGTGTTTGTAAACATTTTTGATTTAATTTATTAATTTCAATATGCACTACTTTATCATCTGGTTTTAAATTCAGTTTTAATTTATCTGTTATTTTGTATTTCAAAGAGTTCTTTGTCCCACTCTTTCCTTTTTCGAAGGTACCAAGCCTTTATTCTACCATAGATATAAACTTTAAAAGTATCCAATAATATAATATCTGTTACTTCACCGTTGTTATTAGTTTCCATAAATATATCTATTTCTTTTAAAATCCATTCCCTGAATTCGCTTAGTCTTGTTATGTATACTGGAATCCTTTGTAGAAATATCAGATTGTCATTTCTTGTAGTTAAAGCAAAATAAACAGCATTATGATCAGAGAGTGGGCATGTCATAATTTGAACATCACTTACTTTAGAATATATGTTATTTGAAACAAAAATCCTGTCAATATTTGTTTGTGTACAGAACCTATATGAATAGTGAGTGTAATATAATGAATTTAATGCTCTTACGTTATGTATGTGTCTAAGGTTCATTAAAGTTATAAAGTCATTTAACCTTTTAGCTTGTGCTGTTAGTTTTATTTTACCCTTTCTAGAGGTATCTTTGTCCGCTAATAGGCATTTGAAGTCTCCTACTACTGTAATTTCCCCCTTTGCATTTAAAGTAATCAAATCCAAATATTTATTAACATATTTAGTGCCTAATCCAGGTATTCAGTAGGAATGTATTAATGTATAATACTTCCTATCAATTTCCAAAACCACTAGGCATAACATCCCATCTTTATCTGAATATGTTTTAATTCTAGGTACTGTGCAAGTGTTGTTCCATAATATAAGAGTACCCCTTCTTTTGGCCTTAAAACAAGAGTCAGCAAGGATTGTAGAACCATTAAATGAGAATTTTAGTAAATCTTCCTTCAGTAGATGATGTTGTTGTGTCTTTCGGCTTATGTTAGGGGTCGCCACAGCGGAACTCTGGTCCGCTAATGTTTGGTAGTGGATTTTTACGTGCCGAGTTACCAGCCCTGATGCACAGCCTTCAATGAAGGCACGCCCATTCACACATGCCTCCGCACAGAAGACGCTCTAGCTGAGAATCGAACGGGACAACGTCTTGCTGTGAGGCGACAACGCTACCGCAGCACCACTACCGCGGATTCCTTCGATGTTTCTTGTAAAAAAAATGATCTGAGCTTTATGGATTTTAATAAATTTAAGCAAAACAGCTCTTTTGATATTATTGTTTAAGCCATTAACATTTAACGATAAGCACCTAAACACCATTATATACTACACTTATATATCTAAACTCTAAAATTATGGATGAATAAAGCATATTAACTAAAAATCTTTGAAACCAATAACTATGTACACAAATAAACATGAAACGTAAAGTTTCTGGTCTAGTTAAACAATTAACTAAACCACCCTTACACTACATCTCACACACCAAAAACACAAATTATCCGCTTCTGCTTAATATATAGAATATGTAATTAAGTAAATGTTTTGAAAGCAACTGTTCAAACATGAATCTATAAAATATATAATATTGTGGATGTACATACATCTGTAACAGTTCAACTATACTAGTCTGAATGTTTTCACCTCTACCAAGTGATATTGACTGATCTGTATAAAAAAACTAATGCATAGCAAATAATTAGAAAGATAGTCTAATGAATATCAGTCCTAAATAAGATACTTCTATAAATCATGAAAAGACTAACTTTTATGCTGGGATCCTTGCTGATACCAGTAATGCAATTCTATACCTATATTTTATTGATAGTGCTCTTGAAAGCATATATGATACGTGTTACAACATTATTACAAGTTTTACATGTCAATTTATGCATTGCTCTCGTGTCATTTATTTAATGATAGCACTTCTTCATCTCTTAACAAATATTTACCTCTAGTGACTAAAAATCTAAAAGATATATAATATTTCATGCATTCTAATATCAATGTACCATTGCTTCTGTTTAACTGAACTTTAAAAGTTAACAATCAGCGCCATTCAACTTATGTTATCACTGTGTTAAAGGCAAAGCGTTTTTGTTGCATTTAAACTAGACTTCTTACAATATCTAACTACCTACTAATAAGAGTATCAAAGAACAGACTAAAAGACTTGCCTAAATATAAACTCTACAAATAGATTATTAGCTTGCACACATTGCTGTTACCACTATATAAAGTCAGGTGTCAATGTTGAATATCACTTTCCAACTTCTGCTAACAATTCATTAATTAAATTGTCTTTCCCTTTTTAAAATAAACATTTCAATAATAAATGTGTGCCTTTGTGGGCTTAAAAAAGCCAAAAAGTAATTAAAAGCAGTCTGGTATGGGACCTTTCTGATGGTTATTTGAGCTTGAAGAAGCTCTGTTGCATCATGTTGCTTTACCAACCTTGATTCAAATCTCTTCTAGATGTAGATTGAGACTCCTCAACTATTTTTGCCCTCCTGCACATTAGCTGGTTAAAACATGTGGACCTGCACAGCTGGAGTGTTCTGCACTATTTTGAACCATGTCTCAGTCACTACACAGACATCAATGTCCTTGTTTATGCTTGCAATCAGTAATATCTTCAGTTTGCTTGTTTCATTTTGTTGGTAGGTTTATCAGGTTGGCTTTGCTTAAAAAAGGTACCATGTTGGGTGGCCAACATTTTTGCCAATAATCAAAACCTGAAAGGGAACAGATGCAGGCCATCCTGAGCAAAGCAGAATAGTCTGTGTGTCATATCCTCCCAGGCTGAGAAATATTGGTCCCCCTTTGAACGACACTAAAAGCTAAGTAAATTACTGAAGTAATTTATTATTTGCTTATATTGCAGCATCATCGTTGGAGAAGGTAGAATGTTGCACAGTGCTAAGCTTATACCTGCCTTGAACACTGAGAGCTACATCATGAGAGCTACATCATGTTTGTTTTCATATAGTCCAGGGAGGTTCATAGGAGATTACTAGGCTATTGACCTGGAGGCCATTTTAAACCTAGCTGTTTCATCCCAATGTAATACCATGGAAATGCTAGTCGATACCCAAAATTGCATTTAGTGATGACTACCCATGTCCAGGAGGGTTGTGGGCACTATCTCCGTTAAGAACTTATGGTGCCCCATTCACTCGTCCAGGTTCCTCTTTAACAGTGTGCTAGAGATGCTGTGTTTCACGTGAATTGGTAGCCTGTTCCAAAGATGCGGCAGTCGCTAGAAGATAAATCTTTCCCTCCAGTATGTTCTGTTTAAGTTGCAGGCCATATTTAGGTCCCTGGAATGGGTAGCCCTAGTCCCGTATGATTTACTGATATCCAGCAAGTTAATTAGGTTTGTGTCTTGGATTGCTCTGTAGGTCAAGCATAAGTCTCCCCTAAGAAGGCTAAACAATAGGGACTTTAGACAGTCTGTTTAAGGCACTTACTGGAGCCTCTTGATCTTCTTTGTTAGCAGTCTCTGAGGTCTCTTCATTTGCTGCAGGTCCTTTGTATGGTACATGCCGAATGGGGCGTTCTACTCAATTATGGGCCAGATTAGTGCCAAGTATGGAGGGATTATAACCTCTTTTGCTGTTGAGGCAATGCCTTTACTAATCAAGTGTGCTATGTGGAAAGCTTTCTTTACTACAGTAGACACATGGTGGTCAAAGTTATAGTTGCAGTCAAGTTGTGATCACAGGTCCCTTACCACTTTGTGGGTACTTAAGGTATTGCTGTTGATTTGATAGTGCGAAAGGGCATTGTTTGTGCCAAAGGGAATGATGATGCATTTCTTTGCATTCAGTTTGCAACCATGACTAATACAGTCCTTGCTCTGCGTGAGACCCTCCTGGAATATACTGACATAATTTGGGGATACAATGATTTGCACCTAGTTTGCAGTCATCTGCAAACTTGGTCAACCACAACCCCTTAGTTTTGATCTGAACTTTTGAGAAGTATATACCAAACAGTAGGGGGCCCAGAACTGACCCCTGTGACACCCAGCTGGTAACAAGTCTGCTGGTTGATGTGGAGTCACCCACTTTGATAGTGTGTGTCTCATTTGTAAGCCAGTTGGCAACCCATCTTACAACAAATGGGTTTAGGATCATAGGAGATTAGTAGGTTATCGACCTGGAAGTCATTTTAAGCCTAGCCGTTTCAACCCAATGTAATACCATAGAGATATTAGTCAATACCCAAGATTGCATTTAGTGATAACTTCCCATGATCAGGAGGGTTGTGGGTGCCATCCCCGGTAAGAATTTACGATGCCCCATCCATTCATCCCAGTTCCTCTTGAGCAGTGTCATAGAGGTGCTCTGTTTCACATGAATTGGTAGTCTGTTCTAAAGATGTGGCAGTCACTGGGAGATAAATCTGTCCCTCCAACATGTCCTGTTTGTCGCAGGCCATATTTAAGTCCCTTGAATGGGTGGCTCTAGACCCATTTGATTTATGAATATGCAGTAAGTTTATTAGGTTTGGGTTGCTCTGTAGGCCAGGCATAAGTCTTCCCTAAGAAGTCTGTATGATACGGAATGTAGTGACAGGGATTTTAGTCGGTCTGTGTAAGTCGCATGCTGGAGGCCCTTGATCTTCTTTGTTAGAAACCTCTGAGGTCTCTCTAATTGCTGTAGGTGCTTAGTACAGTACATACCAAATGGGGCTTTATACTCAATTATGGGCCGGGTAAGTGCCAAGTATAGGAGGGTTATAACTTCGTTAACTCTCGAGGCAATGCCTTTACTAATCAAGTGAGCTATGTGGGAAGCTTTCCTTACAATGGCAGACATGTGGTGGTCAAAGCTAAGGTTGCGGTCAGCCAGTGATCCCAGGTCCCTTACCACTTCATGGGTATTTAGGGTATTGTTCTTGATTTGATAGTGTGAAGGGACATGGTTTGTGCCAAAGGGAGTGATGATGCAATTCTTTGCATTCAAGTTTGAGACTGTTGCTAATACACCAGTCGTCATTCTGTGTGAGACCATCCTGGAATATACAGACATCATTTGGGGATTCAATGATTGAACCTAGTTTGCAGTCATCTGCAAACTTCGTCAGCCACAACTCTTTAGTTTTGACCTGAACTTCTGAGAAGTATATACCAAACAGCAGGGTGGCCAGCACTGACCCCTGTGACACCCCACTGGTAACAGGTCTGCTGGTTGATGTGGAGTCACTCACTTTGATAGTGTGTGTGTGTCTGGTTTGTGAGCCAGTTGGCAATGCATCTTACAACAAAGGGGTTTATATTCAGCTTGCTAAGTTTATTGATAATCCCTGAATGTGCGATTGTGTTGGAAGCTTTTGCCAAGTCGAGGTATGCTGTGTGCACAGAGTTGCCCTCATCAATGGTCTTGGTAAACTTTCAAAGAAATCCACCAGATTTAACAGGCAGGATCTATCCTTCACAAAACCAAATTATGTAGGATCCAGGGTTTGGAGGTCACCTATGTCTTAATTTATGTGGTCCATACCGATAAGTTCCATGGCCTTACAGATGAGGCTGGCCAGACTTATGGGTCTGTAATTCCCGTGGTCTGTTGCTAGGCCACCTTTGTGGTGGGGAATAACTTTAGCTGTTCTACATTCCACAGGAACAAAGCCTGTGGTTAGGCTATGATTGAAAAGGATTCTTAGTGGTGATGGTAGTTCATGTTTTAGCCTGTTTAGTAGACAGCCTGTGATGTCATCTGGTCCCTTAGAGGCTATGTTCTTTGCCTTGGATAGGGTTTTGATGACCTGCTCTTTAGATATGTAAGGTGGGGGGGGTTTGCTGTAAGTTAGGAGGGGGTAAGGGAGTGAAATTATCGAAAAAACCTATCCACTAGCAGGTTCGCTATCTCTGTGGGGTCAGTGTGTGATACCGTTGGCCACCCATTCTGTACATGCTTGGGTCCTACCCTTTAGGTTACATACATAGCTGTAGAAGGCCTTATGGAAATCTTTGGCAGTACTTAATAGGTTTCTCTCAAAGAAGCTGTTGGAGGATATCACAAGTTGTCTGTTAAGGCTGAGGAGGGTGCTTTTTTATGGTGGGGTCCTTGTCTTTGTTTCCTTTGGACTGCAACTTTTTACATTTATTATAGTGTTTGTTGATGCTGGAAGTCCACCATGGCAGCTTGATTTTACTTGGGGCTCTGGCTTTGATTCTGTCTGTTACAGCCAAGTTTATACACTTATGCAAGTGATTGTACAGGACTTTAGTGTAAGCTTCAGCGTAGTTGCCACTTTCAGCTTGGGGTGGGGCTTGGAATGCATTTATACCTTCACCTAGGAGAGTATAGTTTGCCTTGGTAAATTTTTTAGTCTGATTTCACCCTTTGTGAGTTCTGGTGTTAGTGTCAGTTTGAAGGTGACTGATTTGTGGTCGGTTTTAATTAATGAGGGTCAAGCAGTGCACCACCTGCTTGACATGTTGGTGAGGACTAGATCTAGAATGTTTGTTGCTCTTGTCGAAGTAATGACAATTTGCTCCAGAGCATTGAATTCACAAAGTCAAGGAACTTTTGTGCTAGCGAGTTTGGGCTAGAGTAGATTTCCCAGCTAATGGTGCGATCATTGTAATCCCCCATAACCAGAGTGTTCGGTAAAATTTGGATTGTCTTCTGTTTGGTTAAGTAGTCTTCATGTGTATCATGACCCGTGAAGGGGGATCTATAACTGGCTAGGATGGGGTTCTTACCCACTGTAACCTGGACCTGCAATAACTCCATGGAGTTGTCCGGTCTAACAAAACCTGAGGTTAACTTATCTCTAATACATATTGAAACACTGCCTGCTTTGGTTTTCACACATTCCTTTTGCGGTCTAAAGATGTGGAAGGCATAAAACAGGCTTTTGTGACTGCACAAACATCTACATCTTCTAGTGATAGAAGTGGTTCCAGGGAGTGGAGCTTTTGGTTTAAGCTCCTAGCATTTAGCAGTGTGACCCTCATTTTGTTCTGATTGGTTAATTTCATGTTGCCAATGTTGTTTTCAAGACCTTGACTAAAAAAGGCACTATGGAAAAGGCAAGAGCCTTTGACAGCAGCCGAAAGCCTAGGGGTGCAAGGTGCAAATCATCTATAGCAAAGCAACGAGGTTTGTCAACCAGAGCTTTCCAGGCAAATAAGAACTGGATGCTCTTGGAATGACACCAAAAACTAAGACAGTTATTGAAATCAATCCTTTTTTGTTTATACTGTTGGCATCATTCTAGGTGGGGGGTAGTATGCTGCTCAAAGCTAGGGGCATACCTGCCTTGGACATATACTCAGAGAGCTCAACCATTTCTCTTTTCATATAGTCCAGTGAGGTATGTCTCAGGTCATTCACACCAACATGAACTATGACATAATGGTACTTGTTGCTGAGAGATACGAGTACATGCGTGATTTGGCAAATCCTGGCACTGGACAGGCAGCTGACTATGACTTCTAAAAGCTGCTTCAACAAAGTATTAGTTTAAGGGTGTGCACACTTATGCAACCTGCTTATTGTACGTTTTTTATTTTTTTTTTTCATATTTTTTCCCCTAACAGATTTGTTTGTTTTTCAATTGAATAGTACAAGTTATAGTTCACATTAAAGGTGGGAAAAGTTTTGAAATGATTTATTGTGGTCTCATTTTTTTTTTATATCACGAAAGTCTGGCATTTTAATAGGGGTGTGTACACTTTTTATATCCACTGTAGCTGTAAAAGGCCTTATGGTTATCCTTGGCTGTACTTGCTAAGTTTCTCTCGAAGGAGCCCTTAAAGGATTTGACAATTTTCTTATTTGCTTGTGGCTGAGGAAGGTGCTTTTCCATTGTTGGGGACTTGCCTTTGTTTTCTTGGACAGCAACTTTTTGCATTTATTGTAAAGTTTGCTGATGGTAGATGTCCACCATGGCAGCTTGTTTTTACTTGGGGCTCCAGCTTTGATTCTTTCTGGTACAGCTGAGTTTATGCACTTATGCAAGTGATTGTGCAGGGCTTTAGTGTAAGCTTTGGCATAGTTACCACTTCCAGCTTGTGATGGGGCTTGGAGTGCATTTATACCTTTACCTAGGAGGGTATAGTGTGCTTTGGTGAAGTTTTTTAGTCTGATTTCACCCTTTGTGAATTCTGGTGTTAGTGGCAGCTCAAAGGTGACTGTTTTTTTTTTCAGATTTAACTAATGAGGGTCTGACACTTGTGGCAGTGCATTTGTTTGACATGTTAGTGAGGACCAGATCTAGAATGTTTGTTCCTCTTGTTGGGGTATGAACAATTTGTTCCAGGGTAGATGAATTAACAAAGTCAAGGAACTTTTGTTCTAGCGAGTTGAGGCTAGTGTAGGTATCCCAGTTGATGATGAGATAATTGAACCCCCCCATAACCAAAGTGGTCGGTAAAATTTGGACAGTCTCCAGTTTAGTCATGAAGCTTTGTAGGCATCGTGACTTATGGATGGAATCTATAACTGGCAAGGACTTGAATGGGGATCTTCCCCACTGTGACCTGGACTTGGAGTAATTCCATACAGTTGTCCATCTTACAAGATGGGAGGTGAATTTATCTCTAATGTAGATAGAAACATCACCTCCTTTGGTTTTCACATGTTCATTTTGCAGTCTAAAGGTGTAGAAGGCATTGTAGCCTTGCAAGGCTGGGGGTACTCTCTGACGGCTTGAACCAGGTTTCTGTGACTGCAGACACATCTACAGCTTCTAGTGATAGTGCTTCCAGGGAGTGCAGTTTTTGGTTTAAGCTCCTGGCATTTAGCAGTATGACCCTTATTTTGCTCTAATTGGTTAATTTCATGTCAGTAATGTTGTTTTTGAGGCCTTGCCTAAAGAAAGCACTATGGAGGAGCCAAGAGTCTTTGCCAGCAGCCAAAAGCCTAGAGGTGCAGGTGCAAACCATCTCTGGCAAAGCAGTGAGGTTTATCGACCATGACTTCCCAGGCTGATAGGAACTGGATCCCCTTTGAATGACACCAGAAACTAAGCCAATTATTGAAATAAATCATTTTTTGTCTATACTGCGGCATTGTTCTAGGTGAGGGTAGTATGTTGCTCAAGGCTAGGGATGTACCTGCCTGGGACACACACACAGAGAGCTCAACCATGTCTCTGTTCACCTCAAGTCATTGACACCAGCATGAACTATGAGAGTCATACTTGTACTTGTTGTCCAAGGACATAAGTGAATGCTTGATGTGACAGATCCTAGGACCAGACAAACAACTAACTCTCACTCTTTTCTTCTTCACCCTGGTAAGAGGCACATCTTTGTCTTACAGTGATGTCATCTATAACAAGAATGTTTGGGTAGGTCGATGGTTGCCTTACAGGCTCAGCATCTGTAACTTTGGGACTCCGTGTGTTAAGTGAGGAGATGGGCTTAACTTGCTGAGTGTGCTTTGTGCCTGTGTTGTATTTTGGAGGTCTTGAGGTTTAGGCAAGTTAATCGTCAGAACCTCAGCATATGATGGTTTATATGTACTTTGATGGCCTTGGAGAGGTGTGATGTGTGGTGTACTTCTGCCGATTTTGGTGTTTGATTTTTGCCTCCAAGGTGATGTGTGTATATCTGTCACTCGTGTTATGCTTTTTGAGTAACAGAAATTCTGATCCATTTTTTCATAACCGATTTCTAAGGAGTCATAAATGTGACATTCCAGCTTGATGTGTGGATGGTCTTCAATTTTCCACATATTCTGTTTCTTTTTGTTATATATTTATTCAGTATGTTTTCAATAATTTATTTGCAATAGTTGATATATATAACGTCTTACTGTGCTGTGGTATCTTGTTTTTCATTATCCATCTCTATTTCCTTATTTTTTTTAAATTGGGTAGATAGGATTCACTCTGTTGAACATTTTGCTTTAAATATTTACTAAAATAATCTAATCTATATTTGGTTGACATACTACTTGTTATACCTTTGGTTGTGTATCTCATTCTGTATTCCTTTTGCTAGTGATTGTTGTCTTCTAATGCCTTAATATCAGGTTATTCCTTGGTGACCTATTTTAAACCAGTTTAATATTGTGCTCATGTCTGTAATAGACTGTGCTGTTAAATCTAGATTACCCTTTATGAAAAGGGCAGGGAATGATTTTTTTCAGTGTATTTCTGAACAGTCTAAAAACCTTTTAAGAAATTCTGACTGTCATCTCCCCATATTTCAACCTCATATCAAAGGAGACTCCCCGCGGTCGAGTGGCATTCGAAAGACATGCGTGAATGGGTGTGCCTTCACTGAAGGTTGGGCGTCAGGCTGGCAACTCAGCACCATAAAAATCTACTGCCAATCATTAGCGGACCAGAGTTCCACTGTGGCGACCCCTAACCGGGTAAAGCCGAAAAGACAAACAACAACATCAAAGGAGACTATGTTATCTTTTATTTAACTGCTGTTAATGATTACCTTATTTCATAACCTCCATTCATTTGATCAAATTAGTATAGTACATAGACAGATTTTTTACCCGTATTTTTAAATATTAAAATTTCCAGACCATTTATTCAGTTAGAGAAAACAATACATAGATATTTACATTTTGTAAGTTTTCAGTTTTCATATAAACTTGATAAACAGCCTTTGTCAGTTTGCAAAAATGAAGCTAATGATATTCACTGTTATTTCTTAAATGATCAAGTAGTGCTTGAGAATTAGAATTGACCCTATTGGCCATGTATTTTAATATAGGAGATTTCTCTGTTTTAACCTTTGAAATATCTTTTAGTCCTGGGGAGAAAACCAATCACATAATGGTAGTTAAGCCACTATTGCATATTTAGGTTATTATATTTGTCTCCTGCAACTTTCTTATTTTTAAAGTATTAAAAAAATTATTTTGTTTTGCTTATTTTTATACTAAGTTTTGTATTGTGCTCTTTACCGCACATTGATGCAAATACTTGGGTTCATTTAGTATTACATAAAGCTTAAATTGAAACTGGTTACTTTAGCCTGTCTTTGACATTATCTCCTGCAACTTTCTTCTTTTTAAAGTATCACAAACAACCTCCAAATGTAAAAAAATGATTTTATTTTGCTTATATATATATACTGTATTTTTGTATTGTGCTCTTGACAGAAACCAGGAAACCTCATATGTCTTTTTCTGGCATATTGTAGTGAAGATATTCATATTCAGCTCATTTTTGTTTTCAGCTCTTCCAAAATAATTGCAGTGAAAATCATTACTTTATATCCCTTTTTAAAAATGGGTACAGTTTTCCCCCCTACGAATCAGGGAAAGTTAAGTTTCTTATGTAATTTCTAAAACAGTAGTATAATCTCTTTGCCTATTTATTTGTTACAGTTATGAGTCCATTAATGGCATCATCTTGGCCTGGAGTGTTTTGCTTGTTTTAACATGTTGTTCTGTGCTTTCTCTTGTAATTTTTTTAGAAACATATTGAATTTGTTCCTTGTTCAAAATAGTGGTAACCCATTCTGTTTCATCTTCCTTTTTCCTTTAAAGAAGAATAACCATGTATTGTAATTTATATATCCCTCACCTTGGTGTACTTTTCCTGGTGCGATGGTATGTTAATCATCCAAACCTCCTATTATTCTTTATCCCCTTTATCATTTATGTCTTGCGTTACTGTTGTGATCTGTAGCACAGCTTTGTGATTGCTTTTACTTAGTCTATTGCATTGATTACTTTTGTTTTACATGCCCTCTATGTCGCATTTCGCGCGTCTGAAAAGAACCATTTAAATACTTGGATTCTTAACTGCACTTCCAAATACTTGGTGTTGGCATCGCATGCTCTTCCTGCAACAATAACCTTCTATTAGCCCAACAGCATTGCTCCGCTTTGCTATTGCTACCCTGGCACAGGTATCATGTTCGAACTGTTTGTCCAAAGTCAACGAGGAACACCTTTTGCTCCTCTGCACACTTTATCCTGAAAATGTGCTTTCTGTACTGTAATTGGCTCTGGCTACATCCTGCTAAACACATATACGTGTTAGCCTGCTAAACTATCCACCCTGAGGATTGAAATTTGCTCATAATGCAATTAGGTGATTCGAACTCTTGCGCAGCATATATTCCTTACTAAGAAGCAAATTTATCTCCCGACCCAAACACAAGGGAACTGTAATACTATGTCTAACGTATTTGTCCTCTTTTGGATCCATTGACATAGCACGCTAAGAGTTTGCCATGTCTACCCTCGGCTTTGTCCCTGGTGCGACTGAACTTTTGGCTTTTTAGCTAAAACGCTGCACGTAGGCAAAGTTATACACCTAATCCTGTGTTTGCCTGATAATAAGGCTTATGTGTTCCTCTGTGTTATATTAATGTTCACATTACTTGGTTTCACTCTAACACGAATAGCATATTAACATTTTGTAACCCTAGTTACAACGCAGTCATCCGCATTGTAAAGGGAAATGCGTAAATGTTTTTGTGCCTATCCTCCTTTAAGGCATTCTACCTAATGCTGATAACTAGCTACAATGATTTTACTGCAACTGCTTTATTTTTATTTTATAAATGCCTACTCCCTAACTGCAATGTTTTTAAACTAAGCTACCTTATTAACTAAAGAAAATGTTCATGTCACTGTGGCTGCAATGTTTTATATTAATCTGTATTGTTTAATTGTTGTAGTAAATGTTAATATCGCTGTGCCTAGTTCAAGAAGACATTTCACCTGTTGTTGATCTCATGTTTTGAACCAGCATTGCTCTTAATTTGTTGACTAGCCTACATCTTTTCCAGTTATTTACTGTGTGTTCTTTATTACAATCTTTTCCCTTTATTTTCCCCAGCTGTTCCCACTACTTTTACCTAATTTTTTCTGCTACTGGTTGTGCCCCGCTGGACATTCAAGACCAACAACATTCAACTACCATACCCTGTTTGTCCTACTCCATCCTGGGAAGCCAAAGTAGTCCTTGAACTGTACTCCAAGATAACTAAAGAAAGTATGTCAAACTGGGTTCTACCTCCCTCAACATGCATATGATTTTGTTGACTAACTTGCTAGGTCTGTAGTGTAAACCTAACAGAATAGCCAGCAGCCATACCCCCCTCTATTTTGCTTTCTTCTACTCTGAACCCCCCCCTACCCACGTTATCCTAGTCTTTTTGTAACAATTTATTTCTTCAAGCCTTTCTGATTTTCTTATTACCTCCAACCACCTTCTGTGGTCACTACTGTGTGCTATGTCAGTTCTTGACCACTAGATGGCAGTCTTTACCTGTCTCTAACACTTTCTCTCACTATTTTCCACCTATAGAATTATAACCCTTAGTCTGTTACTCTCCACTTCTTCTTGAATCATATCCCAGTCCGTATTCATCCTACAGCCTCTCTATTTTCTTTACTAACATCTACACAACTCTTCCTCTACCACCCTGCTTACCTTCCTCTATACTTACTCTCGACTTTACTGATTGTTTTTCTCACCATCCTGCTGTGTCTGTCCTTTAGGTCTGCCCCGCTACGCTTCCCTACCCTACCCCCAAATTCCACCCACCCCCAGTACACTCATTTATTCTAACCTTATATCTCCTCCCCTTCCCCTAAGCCAATCCTATCTCTACTCCTCCCCCTCCCATCATTCATCAGTTAACTAATCCCTCCCCTATCTGTATCCTTCTCCTTCCTGTACTCTCAACTATACCCCCTATTCCCTTTTCACTTAATCACTCACCAATCATCCTGCTGCCTCCTCCTAATTTACTCTACCCTAGTTAAGAATGACTCCTCCACTTCCACATGCACTTCTTATCTCTTCTATAAGTATTCTTCTCCTAACAACTGTCTTCAATGCCAACTCCTATTCCTCATTCAAATTACCCCCTTCTTTTCCTCCCCTACCTCTACTACTCTCCCCCATCCCAACCTCATCTCATCCCACTTTCACAATATATCCCACTCACTAATACAACCTAACCCACTTCACTATTTTAAGCTAAAACGTCTAGCCTACTCAACAAAGCATCTTACACCAAAAGTGATGTTTTTCTTCCCACAAATGATAAGTTGCAAACCAAAGATCATGCTTCTCTCTTCCTATAACTGGCTTGTCCTAGCAGGAGACATTCACCCCAACCCTGGACCAAAGACTAATAGCAATCACTCTCCCCCTATCTCTCCAAATACTACCAACCACAAATACCTCAAGCTAATTACCATTAACACCCAGAGTGTAAAAAACAAAATAGCACTCTTTCATGCTTGACTAAATCATACTACACCAGATATAGTAGCAGTCTCAGAGACATGGCTACAACCCCACATTACGGACTCTGAGATATTACCCCCTGGCTTTCAAGCACTCAGATGTGACTGCCAAAATAAAAAAGGAGGAGGAGTAGCCTTAATCTATACTAGCCTACTGAATATCTCTCCTTACCAAAACCCTATTCCTCAGTTCAGCAATGCTGAACTAGTCATAGGAATTCTTAAACTGAATAACTATAAAAGTATTTGTGTTATGGCCATCTATATCCCCCCTGGAAATAATACTACCACTCTAGAAAACATTCTTCTATGGGCCTCAGCTAACATTAAGCTTGAGACATACATATTAGGTGATGTGAACATTGACTGGAATAGAATCAATAACAACAATCCCTCCCTATCTATTAATCTTCTTAATTTCACTCAACTAATAAATGGTATTACCAGACCTAATAGAAACAAGCCCCAGGGTCCACTCTAGACTGGATCTTAGTCTCTCACCCTAATAAAATCTCATATTCTGGTTTATTACCAGACACCATAACTGACCATCTCCCAGCCATCATTCACCGAGCTACCCACTCCTCCCCTCCCGTCACCAACACCAATATACCCATACTCGTAATCTTACAAATTTTAACCCTTCTTTATTCTCCGAAACCCTTAAACAAACAACTTGGGACAACCTAAAAACTCTTCCACTAGATAAAGCCATATATTTCTTCAATACGACCTTCCTGAGCATCCTAAACACTCAAGCCCCACCTAGAATAAAATGAATAAAACCCAACTCCACACCATGCCTAACTAAAGACACCAAAACACTTATGCTACAAAGAGACAAAACCTGGAAACTTTACAACAAAAATAAACACCCTGTTACCTTCCAAAAATATAAACAACTCCACAACTTAACCAAAAAGCATGTTACAAAAGACAAAAAAATCATATTATATTAAACTTCAGTCTACCCACCCCAAAAATCCCAAACGATTCTGGGAACTCCATTAACTCTCTTCTGCATCCAGGTACCAAAAGTAATCCCTGTCCTGACGACAAAAAAACTGATACAGAAATTGCTACCCTCTTCAACTCCTTTTTTACTAACTCTATAGCTGAACTCACTAAGACCTTCCCCAACCAGATCTCCTCCCTTCCACTCAATCCAACTGCCCCTTCCTCTCCTCAACCCCCACTCCCAATCCTACCCCCACTTTTTATCTAAAACCCATCCCAACCTCCTACATCAAAAAGCTTCTCTCTAAACTTATGCCATGCTCCAACGCCCCTGACAATATTCCCTCACTCTTTCTAAAGCTTGCCGCAGATGGTATCGCCATCCCCATCAGCATTCTCATCAATAGATCCATACAGGAATCGTATGTCCCCAAATTGTGGTGTGCAGCCTTCATCCTGCCCCTCCACAAAGGAGGCAAAAATAATAACATCTTAACTTCCGACCCATAGCCAGTCTTTCACCAATCTCAAAAATCCTTGAAAAATGCATCCATCTCCACCTCATGCCCTTCCTCATCAATAATCAACTCCTTACCCCTACCCAACATGACTTCCGTCCTGGACATAGTATAGTACAATAACTGCTCTCCTCTCTTTTTTAGACATAATAAACCTTGCTCGCGACTCTGGAGAAATTGTTTCCACCATCGCCCTATATCTATCCAAGGCATTTGATACCATCGCCCATACCCACTTTCTGAATCATCTCTCTAACCTCAGTCTCTCTCAAAACTGCCTTACCTGGTTCCACAGTTATCTCTGTAACAGATCCCAGGCTGTGAAATGGCAAACTGGTACCTCTACCTTCCTTCCTACCCCTACCTGTTCCTCAGGGGTCCATACTAATGCTCTTTAATATATTTATCAATGATTTTCACACCACCATTCCTAACACTAAAATAGTGCAATATGCAGATGACTCCACTTTAGTCTGCTCTGCTCCTAGTCTCACTGAGCTGCAGGCAAAAACCCAATTGGCCTTTACAACTACTGAGCACTGGATGCTTCAAAACCATCTCTCACTTAATGCCAATAAATCCAAAATCCTTCTTTTCTCTCCCTCAAAAACTGTCACACTTGACAAGCAATCCTTCAATATCATCAGCCATGCCAACTCCTCTATAGAAGTTGTCCCCTTTGCTAAACTTCTTGGAGTCACTATCGATGAACACCTGAAATTCGATACACACGTCCAACTTAATATCAAAAAAACCCATCAGAAGCTAGGTATGTTATATAGAAATGCTCACTTTCTCTCTCCATCTACAAGGCAAACTCTAGCTTCTACCTATTTACTACCATCACTATTGTACGGTGCTCCACTTCTAACCAATCTTTCTATTACCATCACCTCAAAACTAGAAATCTGCTACAACAAAATTGCTAAATTTGCTACTAAATCTAAACACTCCTCCCATCATTGCACCTCTCTCCACATGCTAAAGTGGCTAGAGCTTCCTAACCACCTTGTCTACCTTCATCTTACTACAGCCCACAAAATAATCTTTAAACCTACTGCATGCCCTGCTCTTACTGATATCTTACCATTCTACACTCCACACAGACCCCTTAGATCTGCCCAACAAAATCTACTTTCTGTATATAAACCAACACGTCCCCCTGGCCAGTTTCTCCTTTCCTATTCATTAGCCAAAAAATGGAACTCCCTCCCACCCCTGCTAAGAATCACTACAAGCTTCAAACTCATCAAATCCCAGCTCCACTCCCACCTCTCCCAAAACTGGAAATGTAATTGCATTCTTCCTACCTAACTCCTCCTAATATCACTTATATATGTACTCCCTCATGCACATGCTATTTTTTTCCCTACAACTGCTTTGCTCTGAATCTAAAGAATGGTTAGATGCAAATATTGCACATATCTCTCTATACCTTCTCTGTTAATTTTGTTCCCCTTTTTCTTCCTTTCTTTGTGCACCTTTTCAATTTGATACAACTCCATATATAATTTTACATTTGTTTTCTAAAACATTTATAATTGTATGTATAATTGCATAAATGTATGCTTGTTTTAATTGTATGTAATAAGGAGCTTTTCTCCCCGGGCCTAAATGTAAAACTCTATGCTTGTTTTAATTGTATGTAATACGGAGCTTTTCTCCCCGGGCCTCCACTGAAAACGGGCCCTCTGGGCCCAGTGGACCTCCCTGGTTATCAAACTGGAAATAAATAAATATTCTGTGCTTCTACTACTTTCGACACAGTTTCTAATTTTCCATGATTTTTGTTAACTGCGTATAGTCATATTTCCGTCCCATAGATTGCAGGTTATCCTCAAGCTCTTCTAAACATATGTTTTAATTGAGTTATGCTATAATATTTTATTTAGTTGGCATTCCTCATTAAACCAGTTATTGTACTTGCATTTATCTCCTCCTTTTTATTTTAATTTGTATCTGTTTACTTATCCAACCGTTCTTTAAAACAGCCGTATCTTATTAGTACTCCTTAAGCTGATGTTTGGCCTAATTTTTTGACAGTTTTCTTTTTGGTCAGGGATATTAAATTCATTGCTCTTCAGGCCTCAAGCACAAGCAGCTTTTATATGAATATAATTATAAGTGATTGCAGTAGCTATACTATATCCCCCTGCCTGCATTAACTACCATTCTGTTTGCTTTAGAGATTGTGTTATCACAATGTACTAAGCTTTGTGAAATCATTCTGGTCATTTAAGTTTGAGATCCCTGCTCTGTGATATGATTTATTTCCATTTTCTTTATTTAACGTGTTTTATTTTATTTTTTACCTGAATTTAACCTTTTCATGAAATTTGTTCCTTTGCATCTTTCCCTCTCGCTGTCCCTTCTTTTCTCTGTCTCTTTTTTTTTAATCATGTTTAAAGTTAGTGGTTTCCCTTTCAGTACAGAAATCACATTTCATGACAAGCAATAGATAGTCCGTCATGGTTCTAATCTGTATTTCCACCTTTCCCTTATCAGTAATTCTTTCAAGGATTAAGAAATATTCTGAAGGGCCACTTGTTTTGTAATAAATGTATGAATTCCATTAATTTGAAGTTTTTCATTATTCAGTATCGTCACTCAGTGTTTCATTTTCTTTGAAAGTCCCTGTGCAATTCTGTTGATTCTTATATCAGATGAAAATCTGTTCCTTATTTTGTATTTTCGGCATAATTACTGTTTATGCCAATTTTGACATTAACTTATCGCAAATTATTATACCATCCATCCATCTACCCACTGCCCCTTTATCACATTTTTGCAAATTGTTTCCGTTAATGTTGTTGTTACTTATTAGATCCTCTAATCTTTTCCATCTCTTCATTATTTCAACCTTGTTATTAAACGTCAGTGGAATATACATTTTTATTAAAATGTTCTCCTTTCCATCTTAACTCTGTCAAGATATTCATATTTCTTAGCCTATGATTGTCCTTCCCATACCACTTTTGCAGTATTTTATATATAGGAATCTCCTGCAAAGGATAGCCCAATGTCCTGCCAGTATACCAAAAGCATTAGGTCTTACAGGTGCAATATGTCACACACACACACACACACACACACACACACACACACACACACACACACACATGCTCCCTGCGTACAGTGTAGGGCATAAAGGTGATGTCTCGATACAAACACGTAGAACTTTGCCACTGGTTTGAAATTCATTATCAAATGTCTGTCTGAATGCCCTTCTGCTGTTCTGGTTACCAAGCTCCTTTCAGATACGTGCCCAATTGTGGGGTGTATTGTGTTCTTGTCATCCAGGAAGGGAAATTGTCAGTTTAGGAAACAGATTCCTAATAAAGATAGTCATGCCCAGTGTCTTTTTTTTGCTTGCGTGCTTCCCACAACCATACTCAGTGCTCTATCTGCCAAGCGTTTGTGCTAAGACCCTACATAGTCATTTATCGTAGTTGTCCATATAACTTGAGAACCAATGACTTAAAATGTTGGCTGAGGGTGCTATGGCAGAATCTTCCTGTCATGAGGGCCAGCTGTCTGCCAAGAAGAAGGCCAAAAAGATATGGTATGATCTGATTGTTGTCCAGCCTCCTCCAGATGTCTCTCTGGAAGCTAGTGAAGGCCCTGGAGACCGTCTGGTGCTTGCTTCGGATTCCTCTGCTCTGTCCCTGTTGGATGCCAGCATGGATCCGAATTCTTGTGTCTCTTTGGAGGCTATTCCAAGGGGAGAGCCTCGGCTGATTATATCTAAGGGATCGAGGGGGTTCCCTCAGCTTTTAGTAAAAAAGGAAATACTATCATTATGGAATTTTGCCAGGGGTCTGAACCTCCCAAGGGTTTTTAGGCAGACATCCCTGTTAAAGATTTCCAGCATAAATGGCAGGATTTTACTCGGGGGTTTCTTTAATGCCTTAATGGCCTTGAAAGCCTCTTCAACTAGTGTTTGTCCTGCATCCCCACCCCCACCCTCGGTCTTCCCACCCTTGTTTAGAGGCCTGGGGAATTGGATTCTTCAAATGAGGATTTCGATTATGGGAGTGGAATCCCTTGCTTACTGTTATCAAATTCCTTCCCCGCAAGATTATGGTTCAGAGAAAGGGCAGCATTCTTTAAGTCCAGGTTCCCCTTTAAAGGAATTATCTTTTGGGGATACTATTACTCGCATAATGAAGTATTTTAAGTGGGATTGTTCCCAGGTCTTTGACATGAGGTACCATGAGCTTTAAAAATGGAGTCTCCCAAGCCATCTGCTGTCCCACCTGTTTTGGCAGCCCTCTTGGGCACCTTTACTGATGCCTTGCTTGCTCCTGATACTCAGATTCCCACCCCAAGAAATCCGATAGGTTCTACAAGGTGGCAGAGGATTGCAAATTTTTATATAAATTCCCTTCTTATGCTCCTTCTGTAGTTTCATTCTCATCTGATAAACCTTCTAAGTTGTTGCCATCTACTAAGCTTCTTCCTTTAGATAAGATTAGTCTGGCTATGGAAATGTTGGGTCGGACATTACATACTGCTTCCACACTGTCTTTTCAGGCTATTAATTACCAGATCCACATGACTATGCATGTTCTATTGTTATTTCCTAGGTAACTATGGTGGTGTATAACCTTTCTGATTCTGATGGGAAGGCTTCTGCATTTTCCCTGCTGGGATCCAGTTTTGAGATTACCCATCACTCAATAAAATGGAGCTATGATTCAACTGATGCCTCTTCCAGGGCTGCTGTCTTTGGTTCAGTGATGAGGAGTTATTCTTAGCTATGTCTTCATGCTTCACCTGATGATATTAAAGCCTTTTTGGCACAGCTACTGCTGACATAGTTAAGTCCCTTAAGGATAAGGGTAAGGCCTTGCAGGAGCTCAAACATAGTTTTGCCTTCCCTATCCCTAAATTTGAGAGGAATTATCTTTCCATGTCTGCCTTTGTTCATAGACAGACTCACCCTCTTCTTAAAGGTAATAAAGGTTCTTGCCGTGTTCCTTCATCTAAGTCTACTCAGACTCCTTCATCCCAGAAGCCTTCTTTTCAGGACAAGCCTGTTTCTGTTTGATGTTTGGTCTTCCCTTCCCCTTGGCCAGGTCCCCTTATCTCTCCCTCTTTCCTTTTCTCTTCCAAGTTGGCATAGCATAAGACTCTTGGGTGTTGTCTTTTACCCATCAGGAATATTTCATGGTTTGGAAATCCCCCTTTTCAGGCATTCCTCAACCTCCTCGAGAACAACTTCTCCATTTCCCAGAGGTTCTGCAATCCCTTTTGTATCAGGGCACCATTCAGCTTGTTCCATCCACCAAGGTGGGAAAGGGATTTTACTCCAGAAGGTGTTTGGTTCCTCAGAAGGAGGGGTATGTAGGGTAATTCTAGATTTTTCTTTACTCAACACCCTTCTCAATGTTCCTTCTTTCTGAGTGTTATCTCTTCAGACCTCATTTCCCCCCCAAGGCCTTTTGGTTTCAGTAGACCTCAAGGATGCATATATTTACATTTACATTCACCCTTTGTTCAGGATATTTTTGTGATTCTCTATTTCTTTCTTGCATTGCTCAGTTCTTTTGCTTGCCATTTGGCCTTTCTGCTGCCCCAAGAGTATTCAACAAATGCCTAGTTCTTGTCATTGTTTTTTGCAGACTTCTGCTTTTTCAAGCTCCTTCTCCCAGCAGTCTGTTGCAAGATCTCCAGTTTATTATTTGTGTTTTACACAGTCTGTGGTTCACTGCAAACCTCCAGAAATCAGTCCTGATGCTTTCCAAGGATCATGTTTTCCTTGGGTGCAGGCTTCAGACCGTTACCTTGCAAGTATCTCTCCCTGCACCGAAGGTTTTGTCTTTGACAACCTTTTTCCTGTCTCATTTTTCTGTGCTTTCACAGACAGAGAATATCTCAGAATTCTGCAATTTATGGCTTCCACTGTTTACATGCTCCCTCTTGTCAGGCTTCATATGTAAAAATTTCAGTCGTACCTCAAGTCAGTGTGGATCCAGCATTGCCACCCCCATAGAATTCCTGTTCCTTTTCTTCTATGTCTCAAACTCGAGTTTCATTAGTGGATTCATCATCCTGTTTCTCAACCCAGGACTTCCCTTCCAGGCTCCAGTTCCTTCTCAGGAGCTGTTCACAGATGCTTCCAACTTGGGATGGGGAGCTTCTTGTGGCCCTTTAAAAGTCCAGGGTCTCTAGCATCCTCATCTGAGGTCAAACCATATCAACATAAAAGAGGTGAGGGCGCTGCAAGCTTTTCATTACTTTTTCATCCCGGGCCCATCAAAATCTTCACAGACAATACCACTCTAATGTGGTATTCAACAAGTAGTGGGGACACAGGGTCTTATCTTTTTTGCAGAGTAGCTCTTCAGGTCTGGGATGTATCTATCAAGTATCAAGTGACTCTTCAGGTGGCTTACATTCCCTCAGAGCACACTCTAGTGGCAGACTCTTTGAGTAGGTCCAGAACATAGGCTCACGAATGGATGCTTCACAGAGTGTTCCTGGACATGTACTTTTTTAATGTAAATAATTGTTGTTCATTTTAATTAGTGATTAATCTACCTTTAGCTATCTCATATTATTTTTCTTTACTAAATTCAGCAATGTAATGTTTGAAATCTTGAATAGCCAGCATATCTGCTTTTGCAATCCATGTTTCTTGAAAATAGAAAATACTAAAACTTTGACTGTATATTAAAAAAAATGTTTTATAGCTTAACCCTTTGCATTCCATGTCAACATTTTTATTTTATGTTTTCCTTTTTCTTTAAATATAGATCTTGTCTTGGCAGCCATCATCTCCACTAAACTTTATCTCATCTCACCAATGCATTCTGTATATTTCTACTTCACTGAGATGTTTCGGGTTTTCTATTTATTCTGGGACTTACTTAGGTTCATAGGTAGGTACTAGGTTATCTGCCCGAAGGCATTTATAAGCCTAGCCAGAATGTGTTGGCTTTCACCACCCCCTTAGATTAGTTCCCTGTGCCTCTGTCCAGCAGAGCCACTGAAGGGATCCCCGGGGTAAACTTTCTGTTTCCCATCCACTCATCAAGGTTTCTCTTGAAGAGTGTTAGCGAGGAGCTCTGCCTAATGTAGATTGGAATCTTGTTCCAAAGCATGGGAAGTCTCTGGGACATGAATCTATCCCTCCAGCATGTCCTATTTATTGTTGTGGTGAGGTTTAGATCCCTAGAGCATGTGGCTCGAGGGGATATGGTTTTCTTTAGGTGGAGCATGTCTGTCAATTCTGGGTTGGACATGGCCTTGTATGCCAGGCAAAGATCACCTCTGAGTAGGCGGTATGCAACCGAGTACAGCTGGAGTTTCTTCAGTCGAGCTGCATAGGACATCTGTTTGAGGCCAGTGATCCTCTTTGTGAGGTACTTTTGTGGTCTTTCCAGCTGTTGCAGGTGTGTTGTAAGGTACATCCCAAATTGGACGTTGTACTCTATGATGGGTCTGATGAGTGATGAGTAGAGGGGCACAATGACCTCTTTTGATCTGGATGCAAACCATTTTGTGATTAGGTGGGCCACATAGAAGGATTATCTAACCAATTTGGCGATGTTATTATCAAAGGAGAGATTACTATCTACTTGGGTCCCCAGATCCCTTATTACGTCTTCCGTATTTAGAGGGCTGCCACCTATGTGGTAGTTTGTGGGTACTTTGTTTTTTCCAAAGGGAATAACTATGCACTTTTTGGCATTTAGCTTGAGGCCATGATTTTGACACCAGGTATCTGTCTAAGTGAGACCCTTTTGGAGGATGTCTGTGTCAGCCAGAGAGTCAGTTATAGCCCCTAGTTTGCAGTCGTCTGCGAACTTGATCAGCCATAGTCCTCCTGTGCTTGCCTGTACTTCTGAGAAGTATATGCCGAACAGGGGGGGGTCCTAGGACTGAGCCCTGGGGAACACCACTTGTATCCGGTTTACAGTTGGACCTAGCTCCCGCAACTCTCACCATGTGGGTTCTGTCCGTGAGCCAGTTGGCAAACTGTCTTGTGACATAGGGGTTTATGTTCAGGCTGGTGAGCTTGTCTGTAATACCAGAATGGGGAATGGTGTTGAAGGCCTTTGCGAGGTCTAGGTAGGCTGTGTGTACCACCTTTCCCTCTTCTATAGCCTTGGTAACTGTCTCAAATAAGTCCACCAGGTTTAGGAGGCAAGATCTGCCCTTAACAAAGCCGACATGGATAGGGTCTAGTGTTTGGAGGTTCCCAATGTCTCTGTTAATGAGTTCCATGATGATGCACTCCATAGCCTTGCAGAACAAGCTAGTCAGGCTTTATAGGGCAATAGTTCCCTGGGGTCTGTTGTGGCTCCACCTTTGTGGAGCAGAATAACCGTTGCTGTGCGCCACTCTATGGGTATGTAGTCTGTGGAGAGGCTGAGTTTGAACAGCGTGTTTAGGTGAGGGGTTAGTTCGTCTTTGAGCTCATGTAGGATGCAGCCTGGGACACCGTCCGGTCCCATTGATGTGTTTTTGGCTTTGGCGAGGGCTGTTTTAACCTGAGTGTCTGTGATTTCAGGAGCTCTACATTCTTCTTGTATGGTTATGGGCCCTTTTGGGGGTGAGAGGGGGGTGAAGTTTGCACTGAACCTGTCTGCCAGGATGTTGGCGATATCTGTCGGTTTCGAGCAGATCTGAGCATTGCCACTTAAGATTATTGACATAGCTAAAGAATGCCTTGTGGTTATCTTTGGAGTCCCTGGCAATTTTTGTTTCGAAGCTAACCTTGGATGGTTTTATGAGGGATCATAGTTTCTTGCTGATACTGATCAGGGATGTTTTCCCTTCTTGGGATTTTACTCTTTTCTGTACTAGTTTCCTCCATCTGTTGTATAGTTTGTTTATGGCAGGGGTCAACCTGACTGGTTTCCTTTTCTTGGAGGAGTGAGTCTTGGTTTTGCTTAGGATAGCACAATCCATGCATTCTTGTAGGTGCCCATAGAATGCATTAGTAAAGGATTTTGCAGCTTGGACAGTGTTATCCTTTAGCATGGGGGCTTTGAAACTTTCCACCTCGGTCATAAGTAACGTGAAGTTTGCTTTTAAAAAGTTTTTCACGGTGGTTTCCTTGTCCGGGGGTGGGGGCGGAATGTGGATATCCAAAGGGATTTGCTTATGGTCAGATCTAACTAGTGAGGCGTTGACCTCTGGTGTGGAACACCGGTCGCCCATGTTGGTGATGACCAGGTCCAATATGTTGTCACCTCTGTGGGAGTGTTGACCAGTTGATCCAGGGCGTTTGAGTTTATAAATTCTAGGAAATGTTGGGCAAGGGAGTTAGTACTTGAGTAGTTCTCCCAGTTAATGTTTGGGTAATTGAAATCACCCAATATTAGGGTGTTTGGTAGGACCTTTATGTTTCCCAGTGTTTTCAGAAACATGGAATGGGGGTCCTGGGACATGGTGGGTGATCTGTAGCAACCTACAACTTGAATTGCAGTTTTGCTCGTTGTTAGTTGCACATGGATGATCTCTGAAGCATTGTGCTGTACCACTAACCTAGAAGTATAGATATCCTTGATGAATATGTATACGCCTCCACCTTTTGTATTTCGGTCTGGGTTCTGTGGCCGAAATGTATGGTATGAGTCGTAGTCTGGTAGTGCTGGGGTGCTCTCTGGAGCCTTAAACCAGGTTTCTGTTACTGCACATATATCGATTTTCTCCATACTGAGGAGTGCCTCGAGTGCGTGCACTTTGTGGTTTAGACTTCTGGCACTGAGTAGCATTACCCTCAGTTTTTTGTTACTTGTGCTATTTACGGCGGTGGGTTTGTCTTTTGAGCCTTGCCTAAAAAAGGCACTATGGGGGTGGCAAGAGCCTTGGTCAGTATTTGAAAGCCTAAGGGTGACAGGTGCAAGCCGTCTCTAGCAAAGCCGCGTGGCTTGTCAAGCATGTCATCCCAGGCGGACAGACACTGGATCCCCTTTGAATGACACCAGAAACTTAGCCAGTTGTTGAAATTGATAATTTTTTCTTTATACCTTGATATCATTCTTGGTGAGGGCAGGATGCTACTCAGGGTCAGGGTCATACCGGCCTGGGCTACGTGATCAGAGAGCTCTTCCATGTCTCTCTTCATGTAGTCCAGGGAAGTACAGCTCAGGTTATTCACACCAACATGGACAATGACAGAGTCGTATTTGTACTTCTTCTGGAGTGACCTGAGTGCTTGTGTTATGTGGCGGATCCTGGCACCCGACAGGCTGCTAACAGTAACCTTCTCCTTATTCAGCCTAGTGAGTGGGAAATCAGTGTTCCTGACTATAGAGTCACCTATTACTAGTATGTTGGATATGTTATTTTGCCTTAAGGGTTGTGATTGCGTGGCACATTGGTTTTGTGAAGTATGTGTTTCATGGTTTGTGTTTGGGGGTGGAGGTTGCTTGGATGTCTGCTTTGGAGGTCTCTGTTGCTTTTGCAGATTTTTATTTAGTGCCTCTGAGTATGTTTTTGTGTATTTATGTGTGTTTTTTTTTTGCTGGTGCTGGTTTGATGGGTCTATGTGAGACTGGTGGTGTGATGTAAGTATTTCCCTTCTCCTCTTGACTGTGTGATCCAGTGTTGTGTTGAGAGCATAGCCTCCAGTTTGGCTGTATAATTGCATCTCTTGCATGTATTAGTGTTTGGTGGTAGGAGGAGAGGGTTGTCTGTGTACATGAGGCAGTTGTAACATTGCCTCACAATGCCCAGATTCACCAGTTGGACTGGAGAGTCTCTGCTATAAGAGGGGGTGGTAACACCACAATATCCAGATCTGCAAATATCTACAGGTCTGGTTAGACCTCCTCTCTCAGCTTTTAACACCACATTCAAGTGATCAAAAATAAACCAACTTTAATTCTGGTAAAGAAAAATCTCTATTATTACTCAGATGTAGAACTGCAATAGGCAAGGGTGTCTTTCTTCTACAGTTGGAATATGCCCTCCCATTAATAGCTTCCACTTCGGACAAAAAAAACTGCCTTGACTCCAAACCATCTCAAATAGCATAACTCTGTCCCTCAGATATGAACACCACTGCCAGACCCTATCTAAACCATATTTGCTGCCTCTCCCATGTAAAGTTAAACCCTCTCTGGGGTCCATGATCTTCAAACTGATCATCATGGCATCCTTCCCAATTTTGACTATTAGACATGCAATGAGGCAAGCTGTTAGATCCTTCTCAAGCTTCACCACTAATCTCTTTACAGCATACACAAAATCAAAATGCACAGAACGCGCCTTCTCTATTACATCCCATTTATTACATTTATACTGGCTAGAACTCTCTCCATCTGCTTCACATACAACTCAGGTAGCCCACAACTTTATTAATTTTCTTAAAAATATATGCTTCAACCATACTCCCATTCCAGACTGCTGTGGTTATGTAACAAATCTCTCCTCTCCATGTCCAAAGCAAACAATTCTGCTGGGAATTCTCTATACTTCTATCGAGTCTCTAAAAATTGGAATTCTATCCCATTGCAAATAAAACAGATAAACAAGACATGCAATTTATTTTCAAGTTACTCCTGAAACAATATCTAAGCAAAGATTGTCACTGCTTCTGCTCCGCTTCTGGCTAGAATAAATTTTCTGGCCACATGTGCTATCTTTTCTCCAAATACTCTGTGATCTGACAGCTTGCCTCGCTGCAAGTCTACTGGTGAAAAAGGGGAAGGATTCCATAATAATCAGTTTGAAGATCATGGACCCCAGTGTGGTGTAATTCTACATGGGCTATGCAGTGGTGGCTTTTTAGTGAATTATTTGCTGCGGATTTGGCTATTTTTATATCACATACATAGAGTTTAGTTTTAAGGATGGTATTGAGATTTTTCGGGCGGCCGCTGTGGTGCAGTGGTTAGCATTGTCACCTCACAGCAAGAGATTCTCCGGTTCGATTCTCGGCTGGGGTGTCTTCTATGCAGAATCTGCATGTCCTCCCTGCAGTGACATGAGTTTTCTCCAGGTGCTCTAGTTTCCTCCCACATTCCAAAGACATGCAGTAGATGGATTGGACACTCTAAACTGGCCATAGGTGCGAGTGTGTGCAAATGAGTGGTACGGATGTAATACCGCAGCAGGGCTAGCCATCTGGTGGTGTAAACCTTGGCTTGAGATGATTGTCACTGTTGAAGTGACACCCCGTCTCCATGTGCAAAAAATGGGAAAAAGCGGTTGAGGATTGATGGATGGATGGGTGGATTGAGATTTGTAAAGATGGGGGTTATAGAAGAGATGGAAGTAGTAGGTGGTGGATGTGCATTTTCTTGCAGACTCTGTGAGGAAATGTTTTGCTCTGTATAGTGATCCTACTTTCACTGGGTCTTTCTGATGGCCTGATGCAGGTGTTGATTGCATTTAGGTTTGTCATTAAGTAAGACTCTTGAGTAGCATTGTTTGTATTACACATTCAGTTTTTGTTTTGTCAGATAGGATATGAATTTATGTTTTTGTTCTATGAGACTTTTTGGGGGTAAGGGGCATTAGTTATGTCTTTTTGGGGTTGAGTAGTAGGTTTGTACTGGTGAGCCAGGATTCTGTGAATTGAAAGCCTGTTGAATGTTAACTTTTGGAGTATGTAATGATTGTGCAGAACAGAGAAGTATTATACTATCTGAATATTGAAGGAGTGTTGCTTGTTGAGAAGAAGTATAGAGTTTGTTGATAAATATGTTAAAAAGTAGAGGCTCAGATTTTGAACCTTGGGAACCACGACTGTAAGTGGCAGAAAAGTTGCCAGGTCTTGCTTCCACTTCACTGCTTGTTGCCCATTTTACAGATAACTATGGATCCAGGTTAGAGCTGATTTATCTAGACCAAGAGATGCTAGTTCTTGTAATAATTTCTGCTATGATGCCATGTTAAATGCTTTTGACAGGTCTAGTAAAGCAGATGAGACTAGGTCCCCAAAGTTTTTCTGTTGATTGAGGGTGCTGATAAACTTAAGGAGGGTGTTTGTGGTGCTGTGATTTGACCAGAAGCCATGCTGTGTGGAAGAAAGCAAGCTGTGGTCGTTGAGGAACTGGATTAGTTGGGAATGTGAACATATTTCTAGCATTTTGAATGGGGTGACTGGATATAGGTCACTAATTAATTGGGTTTGTTGAGTTAGAATAGTAGGTAATTTGCTTTAGAATAGTTTCTAAATGTTGCAGGGTTAGCGAGGGTCCCAAGTTTTGTTCTTATTTCAAAGGAGACAGCTTTGAGGTCAGACCTCACCAGAGAGGACATTATACTTTGGGAGAGGGGTGCAGTATTATCCCATGTTAGTGAGGACCAAATCCAGTATGTTCTTGCCCTTGCTGGGCATATAAACTTTCTGGTCCAATGTGTTTGTGTTGACAAAGCCCATGAATCTCTGGACCTACACATTTGGGGTCTTGTATGTTTCCCATTTTCTAGTGTGATAGTTAATGTCATGCCTGAATATAATATTGAATTGAATGGCGAGTGACTCCAATAAATTTAAGTATGTGTTGTGATTTTTTTGGGTCATAGAGAACGGGACTTATAGCTTGTAAGGATATGGTACGAGATTTTGCCTGTGGTGATTTGGACATGGAGAAGCTCCAGGGCATCATCACGTTTCTCAGTCTTGAGATATGATTGCTTTATTTTATTTAAATTGAGACATCTCTACCCTTAATCCATGACTGTGTAGTAGCTGGTATAAATGTGCAGAAGGCATTATAGTCCTGCACTTCTAGGATGCTGTCCACACAGCTTTAAACCATGTCTTAAAATATGTGTATTCTCCAAGATAACGAGAGCTTAGAGAGAGTGGAGTTGCTTGTTTAAGCTACTGGCATTGAGCAGAACACCTTTAGATTTTCTAAGGTTGGTGTTGCTATGTCAGAAGTTTTGTCAGTCTGGCACTCTATAAAAGGCACAATGAGGGAGAACAGTATTTTAGCTAATATTCAGAAGCCTGGAAGGGGGCAGGTGCAGATCGTTCCTGGCAATGCAGCATGGTCTGTTGACTGTATTTTCCCTGATGACAAATTTACACTCGTTTAGAGTGACACCAAAAGCTAAGCCAATTGTTAAAGTAAATCATCTTCTGTTCATATAGTGGCATCACCCTTAGAAGAAGGTAGAATGCTGCTCAGTTCTAGGCACAAACAGGCCTGGGGCACATAATCTAAGAGCTCCATCCTCTCTTATAGTCCAGAGAGGTACACTTTAGGCCATTTAAGTCCACATGGACTATGACAGAGTCATACTGTTTCTTACAATGTAATGGCCTGAGTGCATACATGATTTTGGCAGGTCCTAGCCCTGATAGCCAGCTGACTATATAACTGTCTCCTTACTTAACCTGGTGAATGCGACATCTGTGCATCTCACAATCAAGTCTCATATGACCAAAATGTTGGGTTGTGTGGTGGTATGCCTTATGAGCTTAGAAGTTGAGACATGTTTGGTGGAGTTTTTGTTGAGTGATCTAGAGGTAGTTGAGGTCACTTAAACAGGAAAAAAGTGCAGTGTCTAGGAGGTCTTTGTGGTTTTCAGGAGATTACTTTTAAGAACCTTTATGGTTCTATATGTCTGGTTCTCACAATATGGGTGTGTGTATGTGCGTCTCACAGCCTGTTTGGTATTATAGGTGCTTGTATGACACAGCCTTGCCTCCAGTGACATTGCATAACTCTCTCTCTCACCTACTATATCCATGTGTTGGAAAATTGGGTGGCTGTCCATATACATAAGACAACTGTTGTATTGCTTAGGATGTCTATATCCACCAGGTTAACTGCAGACATAGCAGGGAAGTGCATGCACCAGAGATTTAGCTCTCTCCTCCTCCCTCATCCTGAACAGGCTGATGCTCTGCACCTGATGTCAGGACGTCTGGGTATAAGGGATATTATCCAGCACCATCTTACATCTCTAACTTGCCGTTGGAGCATGAAGCATCCACATAGTAGACTGTGACAGTCGGTCCAAAGATCAGAGTGCTTCTCATTGCTAAGTGTCCCTCTGGGGAGAACTTCCTTTTCTCGTTTGTGTGTATTTAAATGAGTTCTAGAACTAATACCTTTCTTGATTGTGGAAAACAGATTCCACTTTGGGGCTTTAATTCCCTGTGCCTTTTCTGCTTAGGCCCAGAGTACAATGCTCCAGATTCATCAGAGGCCTGAGTTCCTTGTCCAAATCCTAGAGGAAGAAAAAGGCCTGGGTCTTCATCTGTTATAGTGTCCACCAGTCCTTCTCTTGACCCCTTTCAAATTGTAGGGAGAAGCATCTGACCCTTCATAGGTTGACAGTCAAAACAGTCTCGCCTTCAGCCAGTCCGCCTAGACTTATGATTGTCGAAGAAAAAGAGACACATTTGCAGTCCCTTACAATGACCAAGGAAGTTTCATAGTAAGTGGCCTTCGGAATCCAAAATGCCTCTTGACTCCACTATGTCCACATAAGTTAAAGGGCAGGGGGTGTCTGTTGGGTAAGAGTCTGCTTTGTAGGTCATGGCTTCTGACTCCTGTTCAGTGTTTCAGATAGGGAGGGGAGAATCCTGAAAACTTCCAAGGGGTTGTCAGTTGACCATGCAGTGGCATTGGCTGCCTGTCTGCAACCCAGCCCAATACCTCTGACACCACATCCAAGACCATGCCTATGGCCAAACCTAAAAGGACAATTTCTGTCATGTCTCAGCCTAGACCTTCAGGCTTCCATCCCCACAGGCTTGCTAGCAGGATTTGCTTAGACTGGTTGAGGATTTGCTTCACATCGTAGCTTCCAGGCAGCATAGTCCTACCAGATCTCCTGCCCCTACTAAATCTGTTTTTGAGAAAAGAGAGACACCCCTACACACACACACACACACACACACACACACACACACACACACACACACACACACACACACACACACACAATTCCACATATTCTTCTTATTTAGATGAGGATGAGTTGGTTTATGTAGTCCAGTTGCTGACAGGCTCATTTGCTGATTCTGACTCAGTGGACATTGTAGCCTCAGCTTCACTACCCAGGGACTTCACCTTTGGGCAAACACACTGTTAAATGAGGGAGCATTTCCATTGGGAAACTGACTATTACCCTCAGTCTTAGAAGGTTAGAGTGTTTCTTAAGCTCCCTAAGCATAAACCTTTGGCCATTCCTCAAGTGTTGGAAGTAGTGGATGATGATATTTTAGACTCATCCTTACAGCTTGACTCCCACCCACCTGCTCATAGAGTCCCACAAACATCTTTTTAGGAATCCTACTGCTGATCTTGAAGTGGTGACTTGGGGTCCTAAGGGAGCTAAAAGCAATATTTCTAGTAACCTATTGCCTAATGATAAAAGAGGGAATAACCTTGGATTGTTTTGGCAAAAAGTGTATTACTTCAGCCACCCTGGCTATGAGAACCCTCAATGGCCAGTTTGATGTGGTTAAATACTAGAAAACTTTGCTTGGCCATACGAAGAAAAACGAAAGTGTGGGGGATGGAAGACAGCTGTTTCTAAAGAACTGCTGAAGATCTCCCACTCTGTTTCAAAAGTTGCAAAGCATTGTTTGCATTGTGGCTATGATGCTCTTGAAGCATTAAGCAGGGAGGGTTCCTCAGGTTAGGTGATCTGTAGGCATGCCTGGTTAAGGGAACAATCCTTTCCATACCATGTTAAGTCTGACATTCTGGATGCCCCTCTAGACAAAGACTTTTTGTCTGGACCCAAATCGGAAGCTTTTATCACGAAACTGAAGGAGAAGGCTAAATCTATGCAGACTGTCAGAGACTTACTGTAGGTTCAGCCACCTAGGCTTAATAGAAACTATCCCACTGATTCCTGCTCTTTTCCTCCCTTATAACAAAGCAAAGAGGAAAAGATCCAGGAAGACTAGATGTCTGGAGTAACATAAACAGTTGCAAATCAAATCTACTTTCAGGCCAAGGAGAGGTAATTTCTCAGCTGGGCCCCTCCCTGTCTGCTCTTCCTCATGTCCCACCCCAACCATACCCTTCTTCATTCCCACCAATCCCCACTATTGCTTCAAATGTAAGGAAGCTTGCACAAGTGGGTCAACATTTTCCATGACAAATGGGTGCTGAGCATCATCAAATCAGACTACAGACTTTCACATTCCTCCCAAAGCCTGTTGGCATTCCTACCATTCCAACCAAACCACTAAAAGAAGATCTGAACCAAGTAGGTCTACTTTTATAGCAAGGATTTGTAAAAGAGGTAACCTCCCATGAAAGGGGAACAAGGTATTACTCAAAACTTTTTCTTGTTCCAAGTAAAGAGGGAACGTAGAGGTCCATACTAGATTTATCAAAACTAAACAGATTTTTTCTGGTCTCAAAATTCAAAATGCTTACTTTGCAAAAGCTCCTACCTATAGTTGTTCCAAGAGCCTATGTGGTCACCTTGGATCTAAAAGATGTTCGCATTCCCATTGCAAGATCTATGCTTTAAAGTAGGTGGAAGTCGTTATCAGTTCTCTACTTTGCCTTTTGGCTTATCTACTCCACCCAGAGTAGTTTCCAATTGCTTGGTTCCAGTAATAGCACATTGCAGGGCCAAGGGCATTCAGATATATCCTTACCTGGATGACTGCCCAATCCAAGGAGACTCTGTGGAGGAGCTTCATTTTGCTCTATAACAAACTATGACCATGTTCTCCTCTCTAGGTTTCACCCTGAACTTAAAAAAAAAAAAAAAAAATCCAATCTCTCTCCATCCAGAAAACTAGTCTTTCTGGAGGCCTTGCTTCAAGTAAACCTGCAAAGAGCTTTCCTACCACAGGAAAAGAAATCTTTCCTAACCACCTACTTTCAATCTTTTCTTCCCTTCAATTCAGTTCTAGCATGGGAGCTTCTCAGACTTTCTGGAAGCATGGTATTCCAGCCTCTTCCTAAATCTCCCTTCTTTCTTCCAGCCTCCCACTTTTTCAGATTTGAGAATCCTCCCGTGTGGTTATTACTGCAACAGGGAAACCAAATGAACACAGTGCAGTTGTGTTTGCTTGTCATAAAAGTAGATGTTCAAATGTCTTCACTGTTCCAGTACATCTTCTCTCCCTCTGTCCCTTCTCTCATGCTTTCAGGTTGGGGTGTGCAACCCCTTCCCAGTGTTCCTCTCTCCTTCTTACTATGTCTTTAAGTTTCCATCCTGAGCTTCACCTGGAGAGGCTTCACCTTTTACTTGGGGCCAGAAAGACCTATAAGATGCCACTGGCCAATGACCTCCTGTACCCAGATGTCTTGACTTCAAGTGCAGGGCATCCACCAGCCCAGGATCTCTGCTATTCAGGCCAGCCAAGGACTACTACAACAAGAAAAACCCATATGGTTATTACTGCAACAGTGAAGACACTCAGACATCTACATTTATGGTTAAGTAGCCACAACTGTACTTTCTCCCTTCTCATGAAATTCGCCAAGGGCAATTATCACAAGCATCTTCACAAACTATATCTACTGACACAAGACAGGGAGAGTTTGATGCTCCCCAATTTCAAACATCTTCAACTAACTGATGAAGGCCTAATTGTTGGGCTGAAAGTGCTAAACCAGTGGATTAAAATCTTTTTTTGTGTGATACAGTGTTTCACCATCACTTGTGTTTTTTTCTTTTTTTTATCTTCAACTGTCTGAATGATTCAGTGCTAATACCTTTTCTCAGAAGACATGCGGCAAGTACTAAAAGGAGGCAAGGAAACTGCTGCTAGTAAATCTTATATTTGCAAGTGGAAAAGATTTTCTAGTTGGTACCTAGGCAATAATCAGGCCATAACAGGGATTATGTACCATTGGTGCATGAACATCTGTGTGAGTTACTGGCCTCTGGCCTTTTACACTCTTATCAAGGTACATCTTGTGGCCATTTCTGTATGTCTGCTCATGGATCCTCTACTGTCCTGAAAGGAGCATTACACCTGAAACCACCACGCAAACAGGTTGCTCCTTCCTAGGATCTTAATTTTGTGCTGGAAAGGTTAACCAAATCAGCATTTGAACCTGGATATTAAGCAGATTTAAGGTTTATTACATGGAAAATGTTCTTCTCATTGCTCTAACATCTGCAAGAGGAGTATCTGAGTTGCAAGTTGTCATGGTGGGTGAACCCTTATTGGTATTACACAGGGACAGGGTGTCATTAAGAGCAAATCTCTCATTCATATTCATGCCCAAGCTTATTTCAGAGTTTATTCTGGAGATGTTCCAATTCCCCACTGCTGCAATAGCCACCCACCTGCCATCCATGAATCCTCCTATCATTGTAAACATTTGTTATTGGGAAACAGTTTAGGTAGTTATTTCTTGGTCGGATAGTTCAGGATGAGTACATTACTATTTATTGTTTGGGCAAAAAAGTTCTGAAAATTTTGCACTCTGACTGCTTATTTTCCCTCCACAGTGCTGACCAATCAGCAGTCATTTTGGAACTGTGGGCAGGAGATAGAGCTTTTGGAAGCTGTCCTGTTGTGCCTTGGGCAAGACATGATCCATGTATCTTAAAGGCTACTACAGAAGTGAATATTCTGAATATTTACTGTTATGGGTAAGTGCAGCTTACACAACCTTCATTTCCTCAGAAGAGTGGAGAATTTTCCAGTCTAGAGAACCCATGCCATGACCTACTTGCCTCCCTGATCAACACCAAGTGCAATACCATATTCCTTATAATCTCATCACTACTGATACCCTTGAAGGATACTGTTGCCTCCATGTGTTCTTGGACTGCTGTGCACTTTCACCCTGTCTCCTGTGATAACATGCCTCATTCAGAAAGGAAGTTTTTATAAATCAAAGGAGATTTTCATAGCTCATATTGGCCCTTGGAGGATGATGTCCCTCCAACTACTACTTGGAACCAACAAGAACACTACTAAGGCATGATTGATTCAGGAAAGGCACACCCAGGCCTCTATTTCTTCCTGCATCGAACTGCTTGGCTTCCCGCTTTGATCAGTCATCCTTTTTCTAAGCCGGTTATTAACATCTTAGCATCTCAGAAGCTTTTATAGGAAAAAACACAGAAAACATTTGGGTATATTTTCTGGTTTGGGCCACTGCCAAGGAATTAGATCTGATCTACTCTCCATTCTTATTTCATGCAGTTTTGGATCATCTAACACACATTTCTGGTTCTGGACTTATGCTAGTCTTAAACTCTGTTTAGCTGCCATATCCAGCTTTAGTGAGGGTTTTCATACTCTCTGTAGGCCTCATTAAAAGAGTCTAAAACCTTTCTTAAAGCTACACTTTTGTTGAGACTTCTGTGAAGAGACCTGGTACCGCCTTGCTACTTATGATTTGTACTAGAGATCTTGAGCACGTCTCTCCTTAAACCTTTGGATTCAGTCATTTGAGATATAACCAAATGACATTTGGCTGAATGTCTTGATTCCATAGATAGACACAAATGCATAGAAGAGAAAATATTTATATTATGTGCACACATATTCAAAAAATAAAATGTGAGGAAGAAGCTAGTCATCTGTCACTACTTAATTTAACATCAACCAAAATGCAAATGAAAAGTATTTTTTTAAAGTAACTACTTTCATCCTTGTTTGGACTTCTTTTTGCTACTTAAAGGAAAATTGTGATTGTTTCACCATAAATAAATTCATAATTGAGGCCACTGGGGGAGGCAGTATCTGGTAACAGGCCACTCTTATGGTAAGAGCCTTTCATGCAAACTAAAAAGCAGTCGTGAAGAAGCTGTGCTACTCCATCTTCCTCACCTTGAACCATCCAACAATATCAGGTCAAGGTTAATGTAATGAATGTTGTATTTACAGAATTAATAAACACACACACGTGTTTATGTGTGTGTGTGTATATATATATATATATATGTATATAATTATATATATATGTGTGTGTGTGTATATATATATATATATATATATATATATATATATATATATATATATATATATATATATATGTGTATGTGTATATGTGTGTGTGTGTGTCTATATATATATATATATATATAATATATATATATGGTGTGTGTGTATGTTATATATATATATATATATATAAAGTGAGTAGTATATATATATATATATATATATATATATATATATATATATATATATATATATATGGGTCTACGTTGTTTGATAGAAAGCACATTTCACTGAAACTCATTTGATAGAAGTCTCATTTCACTGAAATTCAATTCCCTGCGCACAGTTCACTGAAAGCTCACTTCACTGAAAACTCATTTGACTGAAATTCATTTTGTTGAAAGGTATATGCCCAGTTCCCCACTGTAGTGTGACCCTGGAGTTAGTATTTATAGTAAGGGGGGTTGTGGGGGGTGTGGGATTTGAAACGTAAATCATAAACATGCATACTTACAAGTCGAATGAATAACTCTTTCTAGAAGATAATATGTATCCTAATTATATACTAACTCCAGGGAAGCACTACAGTGGGGAACAGGGCATATAACTTTCAACGAAATGAGTTTGTCAAATGAGTTTTCAGTGAAGTGAGCTTTCAGTGAATTGTGCACAGGGAATTGAATTTCAGTGAAATGAGTTTCAGTGAAATGTGTTTTCTGTCAAAGTAGACCCATATATATACACGTATGTATATGTGTAGATGATATATATATATATATATATATCTTGCACCAAAATTTCTGTCTTTCTACTCCTCACTCAATTGCTGCATGTTGCGCTGATTTATTAATACCTGTATCTGATGTTATCCATGCCATTATTCCTCACAGAAGGGTCTTGGATTCGACATAGGATTGAGCCTGCAGCTCATCACAGACAGATCCAAGGATCAAGTTCATCCCTCTCCCATAATCCCCTGCTGCCCTCTAACCCTCAAATCTCATTTGCAGTGAGTTTGCTATTGACATGAGCCACCAGGCTGTTGTTCAGTTAAGTGCTTTATCTTGTACTTGTTAGGTTTTTTTGGGTAATTTCAGCTTAGGTAGCTTTAGTTAGTAGTTTATGTCCCCTTCCATAGATTTGTTTGTGTGTGTGTGATTTTTCCCCATTTAGTTTGTGTTTGGCACCCTTTTTGTAGCTAGTTCTGTTAGTGTTAGGGCTTGGTAGTTCATTACTTATGTCTGACAAGCCCTCTGGTTTTAAAAAGTCCTCCTCGTGCGGTTGGAGCATGCCTAATTCCGACTCGCACAAGGAGTGCCTGTATTGTTTAGGAGCTCCTCACCTGGAGGCTAATTGCAACATTTGTGCCGCATTCAACCCCAGGGCTTTGGCAGAGCTCCGAAACGAGCTTCTTCTGAAAGGAATGGTGCAGGGGAGTCTTTTTGTTTCCTCCTCTAAGGCTTCCTCTTCTGAATCCAAGAGGAAGACCCCTTTTTTGCCTCCTATGGTTTCTAAAAAGCCCAGATTGTCGGATGCTAGATCCCCGGATCTGGCTCCAGCCTGGGCTATCTCAGATATGAGGTCTTTGGATTCTTCCACCAGTTCCAAGGCCTCTTTGGATCAGAGGCCCTTGGATCCTGTCCAGGCTAAGCCTGCTTCGGATCTGACTGGTTCATCACTTCCTTTGCTAGGCTGTCAGATCTGACAGGCTTGTCGGATCCACCCATAGTCATAGAAGATGTTGCTTCACCTAGTTCTTCTAGGCAGTTATTCCATTCGGCTCCTAGGCCTCAGAGTCGTACTCTGGACCATCGGCGCAGATTCTCAGGCGAAGTCCACCCACTCCTCTACTTTCTCCATATCATCCAAGAGTTTATTACCTTCCAACATGGACAGGATGATGAGGAGCTTTGTCAAAGCCCAGATACAGCTGGGGCTTCTGGCATCCTCAGCCAATCTGGCTAAGAGAGCCTTTCCAATTCCTACTCTCCTCTCTCCTCTTCCAATCCAAGGGGCTTCGGAATCTCAGGACCCAGGATACCTGTGGTTGGATCCTGATGGGATCTAGAATTCTCTCTTTCTCAATCCCATCCATGTCTCTGGTCTGGTTTGTTCCCTCACCCTCGGATCAGAGTGGGCCCTGCACCGGAACGGTCAGTGCAGGCTCCACAGGGATGGGGTCAGATCCAGGTTTCTTGGACTGATCTGTTCCCCTGGGTGCTTCGGCTCATGATAGATCTGGACCGGTATCATCAGGGGGCCGTGGTGCTGTATCAGGGCTTGCCCCTCCCACCCATGGGACTTGTCCTCTTGGGGTGGGGATGGCACTACTTTCAGCCCATCAGCCTTCCAGGTGGTAGTCCAGCCCATCAGCCATCCGGGTGGTAGTTAGGACCTTCTCCATGAACTCTAGTTTCATCTCCCACCCCTCCAGGTGCACCCCTGCCCCCTCTCTGCCTTGGGTGGCAAGATCTCCCATCCTGTCCAGGGTCAGTCCTCCTGTTCTAGCTTTCAGGGAGTTTCTTCCCCTCACAGGGTCCTCATATCTTTTGAGTCCTCTGGGAAATCCCCCACAAAGGATGCACTTGGACTCGCCCTTGGAATCCCTCACAGAGGACACGGACCTCGATGAAGGAGATGGGTCTCCAGGTCTCTGCCTGACAGTGTTTTCTTCGGGGGCATCCTTGAGATCTTGAAGCAGAAGAATGGATGATCTCCCCAACCCCCGTCTTCGGAGGAGTCTGTGTTTCTGAATGCGTTCGGGATGGGCCTGTCTACTTCCTTGGTGCCCCCTCCGCCACTGAGTTTCTACATCTTATTGCCAACAGGTTGTGGAAGGAGCCCAATGCTGTGGAACCATTTCCCAAGTGAGACAATAAATTTCTTAGCCCCCCGTAGACCACTCCTTGTGGAGCAAAGGAGTTCTGGTTGATGCCATCATGGTTGCCATTGCCACCAAGAAGGAGCTGGCAGAGTAGAGCGCCATGGTCCATCCCCTTAACAGGGAGTCCCAGGAGATAGACCAGCACGGGAAGTGTGTGTAGGTCCCAACTATTTTTGGACTGAGGGCAGTTAATTACTTTGCGCATTTTACCTGCCTCCAAAGGGACTTGGTCAAAGAACTCACCACTTCCCTTACAGAGTTATTGCCGGTGGAGGATCTCAAGAAGGTGTCTCCCAAGCTTTCTACTCTGACGTCCCTCACTAATTCCTCGATGTGGTTAATTTCCAGTGCAGCAGAAGCTACCTCTCGAGTGGCAGGTACTGACATGCTATAAGGCGGCATGCCTGGCTGCAACTATGTGGGTTTGTGAAACCCTTCAAGGGGTCCTTTACCAATGCTCCCTTTGATGGATCCACCCTTTCTGGATCTTTTGTGAAAGACACTTTGACCTGTAGTGAGCAGGAAGGGAAGACTCTGTCTGCGGTCGGGATCAAGCTTTCTACTCCTCAGAGGTCATTCTCCAAGACCCAGTGAAATACTAGGAATACGTGGTTCCAGAAGTCAGTCTTCCTTCCAGCATGCTTCTGATGATTCTACTTCCAAAACCAGGGGGTGGGGTTTCAATGGCAAATGCTGCTGTAGAGGCAGGGGGACTGCAAAATCAGGGCTCCAGGGAACCTTTGTCTGAGTAGCCCTTGTGAATCGTTCCCCGACTGCTCTGCCCTGGAGGCAGTCGGGGGTCATATTTCTTTTCACCCACTAGCCTGGACAAACATTATCTCCGATCAGTGGGTGTTAATGTTTCCAGGGGTTATTTCATTACCTTTTCGGAGCGCCCCCCTCCCCCATACAAAGATATCTCCCCGATGTTCCACCCAGTCAGAGGGAATTGCCGTTCAACAGTTTTTCAAAAAAGAGCCATCCCAAGAGGTTCCAGCAGGGCAAAGAGGATCTGGAACTTATTCTCTCCCCTTTTTAATGCCAAAAAAGACAGGGGACCTGTATCGTATTTTGGACCTCAGTGAGTTGAATCCATTGGTCAAGAAGTCAATGTTCTGGATGGTCACTGTTCAGTCCATTTTGCCCGTCTTATGCAAGGATGACCGGATGTTCTCCTTATATAACCAGGATGCTTACTATCACATCATGATAGGCAGGTGCTCCAGGAGTCATCTTCACTTCTGATTAGGGGCCAATCAGTATCAGTTCAGAGACCTACCTTTTGGACTCACCACAGGCCCCCCTGGGTGTTCACCAAATGTATGGCAGTGGTAGCAGCTCACCTGCGGCTGCATGGATTTCAGGTATTTCCATACGTCTTCAATTGGCTTCTCATGGCACCCTCGAGGCACTGACTGTCACAAGCCATCCACTATGTCCTTCTCCATTCTGTCAGTTAGGGATTACTGTCAGTCTTTTGAAATCGAATTAGGTCTTCATGCAGAAGTTGGACTTCATAGGAGTCCAGCTAGACTCAGTTTCAAAAATTGCAGCATTGCTTCCATGCAGAGTTCAGTTGATCTGGGAGCAGGTCACACAGATCTTAGATCTTTCGCATCCTCCAATTCCCTCGATTCTTTGGACCCTAGGATCCATGGCTGTGGCCATTCAACTTGTTCCTCTAGCGAGGTATTACATGCAAGTTTTGCAGGAGAGCCTGACGGTCCAATGTTTCTCTCTGTCTCAACCCATGTCCATAAAACTGACAAATGTGCAGATGGCACCTTCTTTGGTGGCTTCAGTCTCAGGATCTCATCCTAGGCAGGCCCTTTTCTCTTCCTCCATCGAAGGCCATGGTGACCATGGATGCTTCCCTGTTGGGGGGGGGGGCATTTCCAGGGGAGAACACTCCAAGGCACATGGTCCCCTGTAGGGACCAAGTTGCACATAAATGTCCTAGAGATGTGAGCAGTCCTACTAACATTGCAAGCCTTTCAAGGCTGCCTTCCCCTGGGGACGATTGGTCTGGTATGTCAACAAGCGGGGAGGGGACATGATTTTATCCTTTGTTTAGAGAGGCCATGAGAGTGTGGAAATGGAACCTCACAGCAAGGCCTGGAAAGTGGATGCCCTAGCCTTCCAGTGGGTAAAGCTCTCGGTCTATGCATTTCCACCTCTACCACTCATTTCAAGGGTACTGCTCAAAATAAGGGAGGAAAATCTGAGGATAATCCTGATTTCCCCAGACTAGCCACTCCAGCAGTGGTACCCACTGCTGCGCAGCCTGTCAGCCTTGCCACCATGGCACCTACATCAGATCCCAACACTCCTGAACCAGAGGAATGGGGATTTTAAGCATCCCCAATTACAGACCCTCAATCTGGCAGCCTGGCTTATTCCCTGACCTTTACTCAAGCTGCCAGTCTAAGCAAATAAGATCTAGATGTTATATATGAGGCCAGACACCCCAGCACTAGAAAGTCTTATGCTGACAAGTGAAAAAGGTTTTGCTCCAGGATCCAGACGGGAGTCAGAATGGCACAGCCCTCACTTCCTCTCATCCTGGATTACCTGGCAGACCTACTGCACAGGGCTTTATCCTTTTCTTCTATTAAACTTCATGCCTCTGCCATCTCTGCTCATTTCAGCACAGAGCCACCTCTTTTCTCACACCCTCTCATCAAACAGTTCCTAAGAGGGGCTAACAACTTGAGACCACCCAGAAGAGCTCCTACCCCAGCTTCAGACCTAAACTTTGTGTTGGAAAAGCTCACCCCCCCTTTTTGAACTTGCAGCTTCAGCAGTGTTTAAATTTCTTTTTTGGAAGACAGCCTTGCTTCTGGTCATCACTTCAGCTAGAAGAGTATCAGAGCTACAAGCACTTAAGGCTGTAGAGCCCTTCATCTGTTTCCATGCTGACAGGGTTTCTCTCAGGGCTAACCCATCCTTCATGCCAAAAGTGATGTCCAGTGTGGCCCTCAACCAATCCATTCATTTGCCCACCTTTTTCCCCTAACCCACAAAACGAGGGGGAAAGGATTATGCACTCTCTAGATGTGCACAGACAGCTCAGAGTCTACCTAGACAGGACTAAATCTTTTAGAAAAACTGATCAATTGCTAGTCAGCTTCACTGCAGGAGCAGAGAGCAAGGCCATAGCCAAATAATTTCCAAATGGATAGCACACCGCATCCATTTCTGCTACAAACAGCAAGGGAAACCTCCCCCCAAGGGGTTCAGAACACATTTCTCCAGAGCAAGCTCCATCTCTGCAGCTTTCCTCAGAGGGGTCCACACCAGGGACATCCCGGAGGCTGCAACATGGACATTTGTTCATACGTTCAACAAGCATTACCACCTGCCTATCTTCTCCAAATCCAGGGCAGGCTTTGCCACAGCAGTCTTGCAGGGCATCCTATCCAGCCCCCAGTCTTCTTGACTGCTTCCACCCTTTTCTTCAGCTTTGGGAATCGACCCAAATGTGATGACTGCAACAGTGAAACACAAAGAACATAGTACAGTTGTGTTCACTTACCATAAATGTAGATGTTCGAGTGTATTCACTGTTGCAGTCCTGGTTTCCCTCCCTCCATCCCCCTTGTTCTCTCTCACTCTCTAATTACAAGGAATTTTTGGTATTTATTTTCTACTGGTGGTATTCTTCCACCATAACCTAGCTCCTTATTGGGGGCTCCTGATAGGGCAAGAAAAACTGATGTAATGGCGTTGGCTGCCTGATTTTATACCACTAACGACCTGACATCAGTCCTGGAGCGACAGCAACTGACACAGAAATACTAAGCCTCTGGTATTCGGGCAGACTGAGGGCCACCCTGGCAGGGATAACCCAAATGTGATGACTGCAACAGTGAATACACTCGACCATCTACATTTATAGTAGGTGTACAGAACTGTACTTTTTTCTGGTCATTTTTATTGAAGCTAGTCCCGTGATGGCATTCAGTTGTGGTGTTTTTTAGTTCATTGACACTTAACTTGAGAGTCTTTTACTTGGTTATTAATTCTTCGGGGCTTCCTCTTCCGAATCTTTGGACCCTTCATCATCAGCTAGCTTCCCCCATCAGGTGTATTTTCCTAGCCTCCCAGAAACCTTCCACCAGAAAGGTTTATAGTAGTAAATGGAAAGGTTTTTCTATCTGGGCTAAGAGCAGGAATCTGGATTTTTTTTCTGACTCAGTTTCAGATATCCTTTTGTTCTTGTCATCACTTTTCCAGGCAGGGGCAAGTTTTTCTACTTATTGGCTCCAATTTCCATGAGAACAGTGAGCCCACTTTCTCTTCCAGACTGCAAAGCATTCCTGAAAGGTGTTTTCCTTGACTGCCTACCTGGTTGCCGTAACTTCGACCAGAAGGGTTTCTGAATTGCAAGCTGTTTCCATTGCTCTTCCATGTATGATCTTTCACAAGGACAGAGTATCTCTCAGGACGAATCCCTCTTTTTTGCCCAAGGTTGCCTCTGAGTCCAATCTAAACCAATATATTCAATTGCTAATGTTCTTTCCTACTCCAACAAAGGAGAGTACATTCTTTATACCTTGAATGTTCACTGGCAGTTATGATTTTATCTACATAGGACCAAACAGTTTCGCAGCTCAGCTGTTTGTGGCTTTTCCCCTAACAGACATGGACTCCCAGTTTCTAAGGTGACTATTTCTAAATGGATTTCTGGCTGCATTTCTGCACTAGATGACAACAGCCATTTTGAGGTTCTGGGAAGAATTAGAGCTCATTCTACTAGGTCCGTGGCTATGTCCTCAGCATTCATGACCAAACTTTCTATAGATGACATTTGTGCTGCTGCCACTTGGTCTACTCCTCACACCTTTATATCTCATTACAAGCTGGATCCGGTTTCCAGGAGCAGGGTTTCCTATGTCTCCACAGTGCTCCGGCATGTCCTTCCTTGAGGCCTCCCAGGATATATGGTAGCTGGGGACTCTGTCCCTTCTGTAAGGAATAATGACATGGATAACATCAGATAAAGAGATATGTACTTACCATACCTTGGCAACTGTGTTATCCTATGTCATTTTTCCTTACATTTCCTTCACGCCACCTCTCCCCACTGGATTTTCTGAGGAAGATGGAGTTTTTAAGTGGGCTGTATTCTCCTTTCTATATTTGGTAATTGGCCACCTAGCTTTGTTAGCCAACTCTATCTGATGGTTAGAGGGCAGCAGGGGATTATGGGAGAGGGAAGAGCTCGAGCCTTGGGTCTGTCTGTGATAAGTTGCTTGCTCGGATCTGATGTCGGATCCTAGACCCTTCTGTGAGGAATAATGACATAGGATGACATAGATGCCAAGTAATGGTAAGTACATAACTCTTTTTATATAATCCGTATCCACTTTGTACTTGTATGTTACTTGCTTATCTTTAATCATCTGCTCGCCTTGATGTCTAGATTATGGCTTAAAAACCAAGGACCAGACCACCCACCATGTTAACTAATCAGTCTGTCAGTAAAGAAATAAAACTATTAACAAAGTGAAGAGACTCTGAGGTTTTATTCTATCAAAAAGGGACCTAAATTATGTGAAAAGCCATTAAAGTCATGACTCCACTTTCTCCCCAGTTGATATTCAAGGTAGAGCAAAGGTCCTCACACTGCCTATTTCTTGGCCAGTTTGTCTGTAGAGGATAAACATAATCAAAGTAACATGAATTATCATAGAAAAAGATCTGCTGTGTTTTGAGTTGGCTACTTCTTCCTCCAATAAATCTATCAGCACACTAAATAACTACTAAAAGATCTGCAGTCAGTTGACTAAACAGTTTGGTGAATAATTGGCCTATTGGCAGAGAGGTAAGGCATTCATCTGTGCTGGTGAGGATATGCATTAGGGAACAAGCTGTGTTCACTGGTAGGGTCATCTGGAGCAGGAATACGATGAAGTGTCTGCAGTTCAGCTGTGTTATCCTGGGTGAGAGTTCAAGGGAAACTGCTCACTGCGCAACCTATAAGGTCACTACAGATATGATATGATAAAGATGCTTGGTGAGATGAGATAAATGACTTTTGACAGTCCTCATAGAAGTATGGAAAGAAAGGCATATCCCAGATGACTGGAGAATAAACATACTAGTGCCAGTGCTCAAGAACTAACGAGACATTCACAGCTGTGGGCAGTACAGAGGTATCAAACTCCTGTTACATTGCTTGAAAGTTCTGGAGAGGTTGATTAACAAAATGCAAAACAGTAGAAAGTAAGATGAGAGATGATCATTTTGGATTCAGATAAGGATGCAGCGCAACTGACCCGATGTTTGTGGTGAGACAGATAGTTGAAAAGAAACTAGAGATGAGGAAAGAATCCAACTGTGGGCATTCCTAGACTTGGAGAAAGCATATGACAAGGTCCCAAGAAAACTTGTACAAGAATGTTTATTCTTCACTTATCTGGTATATGCCTTTCTCTCAGTTCTGCTATGAGAACCCTCAGGGACCATTTTTCTCCCAATTCACCCAACAATCTTAATCATATCTACTGTGACCTCATTTGTATCCTGCTGCTTTCCGTGACTTCATTTTCTTTAGTTTTGTTTTCACTTCTTTTAGGGTGGGCTTTTCTTCCTCTTTCACGATAGGCTGTTTTTGAAGCATATTGAGTTGCATAAAAATAAATTTGGAGAAAGCATTGAGGAAGAGGTGAGAAACCATTTGTAGACTACCTCCATATCAAAGAAACTCCCTCATGCACTAACCTGTGCACGTGCTAAACTTTGAATAAAAAATTAAAACAGTGTGAGCTCGAAAGTAATGGGCCCGTACCCCATGATTTGTGCTTCCTTTTTCTGGGTTTCTTGACGAGAGGAAACTTGTATGGCTCCATCCCACATAATTTGATTTAGTTGTGAAAATAGTTTCAGATTTTTAAGGGTCAGAATCATTCAAGGACACAAATGTAGGCAAAAAAAGAATGTTCAGAATTTTTTGCGTGCCTTTTTATTGATTGTTTTTTGCCTTCTGTGACTGCTGACCATCCAACCATTCCACAATTGCTATCATCTGTTAATTTTGTTTTATGAGGTGAGAGTATGGTAACAGTATGCCATTGTCTACACGCCTGCATTTTAACCATATTAATCAGTAGCTTACAACCTTGCAAAATGGGTGCTTTTTGGGTGCATTTGGAATTGCTGCACACCTGCAGTGAGTAGTGAACGAACTGTGACTTAAGCAAGTAAACCTTATGTCTGCAATTAGAAGTGTTGTGCTTAATATTTTCCCATCTAATTTTAAGGTGTTGTTGTTCTACAGCAGATCTTCTGGCTCAAGCATTTGATGCACTTCATAAGGAGCAGAAGACAGATGAAGGCAAGTCCTTGTTTTTGGAATACCATGCTGTTCCAGTCATTTTGAACCACTTGAGGGCATCCAACAAAGGTCTGCTTTCTTCTGCTGTTGATATCTTCCTACAGATGGCAGTGGAGTCAAGTGAGTGTTCCTTAATTAAATATGGGTGAGAGTATGATGTGAGCTTCCAGGGAGCAAAGGGTAAAAATACAAATGAAATATCATTCTTCTTGGGGGAAATGTTCAAAATTGAAAAATACTGTTAGCCAGTAATGTCATGTTGCTTTGAAAGCAGTGGTGAGATTTGATAAGTAATATTGCTGTTCAGGTATTTAAATACTTTTCCCCCCCATTTATCTCCTGGGGAAGTCTTTCAAACTACTTGAACCAGCAGGCTGCTTAAGTCTCAGCCCGTAGATAATTTTCCTGATTTTTTGGCAGAAGTAGGAGGTCATAATGCTCACTGCCTACATATCTGACATTAAGCGCTTACTGTAAAAAGTGATTTTTCAGGTAATTCTTTAACATTTCAAAATCATTTTATGGGTTTTTCTCCCCTTCAGCTATACTCAGTAAAAGGGGAGGGTACTTTGCTTCCTACACCCCATGCTACTTACATGTTCCAACTTAAAGATCACTGTATCTTCAGAGTAAGATAAGACACCTGCATACTGCAGCCATGGTCTTATAATGTATGAATATGTAATTGCACTTTTGGGTTAGACTTGCATCAGGCATCTGTGTAGTGAACTTCTGCTTTGCTCCAATGATATATATATATATATATCCTTGCTGATTCTCTAGGCACCTAATGTGATGCTCACTAATGCTACAAAAAGTATTTTAGATACATTTTTTTATTTTCCCATAGCATTTGGTTGTTCTCTCCCGCTGTCTGAACAGCATGGAGCTTGTTTTTCATACCTATTAAATGTTTGCCATATATATATTGGGGGCAGACAGTTGATCAAACATTCAGAATGTCAACACATTCAGTCTTAGAGGCATTTGGCCAAAGAATGCCAGCATTACTTAGTGCAAAATCATGGTACTGTAGGACCATGTACTGTAGGGATCAAGGACTTCATGCTTTTCCCACTGTTTTGCAATTTTGGATTTAGTATTTGTAATTAGTAGGGGATGTGGGGGGTTGTCCCCTACAAAAAACATGTTTTCTCTGTTTTTTGATCGGCTGATGTTAAAACATTTTTGCTTGTTCATTTGTCATTCAAAAGTGTGTTTTTTCAGTTTTGTGTACGACACCCATATAAACATATATTTTAATTATTTATTTATTATTAAAGTGAAAGCTCCTTTTTAAATTATTGACCTGTGGTATTTAGGTGAGAAAGTAGTGAGTAGCTCATCACATTCAAAGCACTGATGGGAGTGTATATTGTCAATTTCTGTTCTGATTACTAAAAATATTTTACACACATTTATAGTTTATGGTGGTTCTCTGCAGTTGGCTGGACAGCAGAGTGCTTGTATTCCAGTCCTAATAGATGTTTTCACAGTTTTGTATGAAGGATTAAAAGCTCACTTCTGTTTGGTAGCCTGTGGTATTTAGGTCAACACTTTGCAAGTGATATCTGGTGAATGGCATTACATAAATATGAAAAAAAAACGTGCCTTTGTATTTACCTGTGTTTGAATTTTCTTATGTTTAGAAGCAAACAAAAATGCCTTAGGAATGCAGAGAACAATATTTTTAATAAAAAAAGTGGTGTAGATGTTAATCATTCCCACTGACACAGTAGCCTTAAAGCTATATAGGTTGTGTGCGCCCAGGGCACAACTGTCCAGCTTCCAAAAGCCCTGGCTCCCTCCCACCTCTTCATTCTGACTGCTTATTGGACAGCCCTGTGGATTGAAATCAGCAGAGTAAAATGTTCCTTAGTACTTTCTTGCCACAAGTGAAGCAGCAGCTCATAGGCTTCACAAGAGCTGTATCTGTCTTTTAGCTTCACGTCTGGCAGATAAGTCGATAGTGGGGGGAACCCTTCCATACAGATTTATTATCTTTTTTAAAAAATATACAAGTTTTGAATTAGAGCTTTAAGTGGCATTCCTCCTTTAACAAAGTCAGTATTCCTTTGAATATCAGGGACCGCTATTTTTAGCACTAAATTTTGGAGGCTTTTCGTAGGATAATGTACTGCTTGTGTAAACTTGAGTTTTTTTTTTTTTTTTATCAAATGTGTAAATTCAAGAAGTGTTTAGTGCAATGCTTATGCATTATGGTGATGGGGGCTGAGTATCTGAGTGTACGACTAAGCATCCTGCTTGTGAACACTTTTTTTTTACAATTTCCCTTTGGATCTTCTTGTTCCAGTAATGTGAGCCACCTTTGAGAAATCCTCCTTGGTTACAGCATGGATACCTACCCTGCTCTTTCTGTTCTGTCTTCCACAGTACCTAGTCAGAAAATGCAACACAACTCATTAACACCTGTGTGTTATAGAATGTCACACCTCTAGCAACCCACACACATCTTGCATTCTAAGGCATTTTCTGAAAAATAAACTTAAGCATAAGAAAAACAAATGTAAATATTTTGTGAACAGTGAAAGCTATTAAAACTGTACAAATAGCAATGTTATCAGTAAGAAGTATACTTTACATGCACACAAACCCCGATTTATATATTTTGTAAACATTCACAAACAAATTTTCTTATCTTGAAAACCATGCAAATTAGACATATATTGTTACATTTTTGTAACCAGACATTAGCTTTCACATGACAAGAAATTCCTTTATAAGCACATATTTATTGAGCTATTTACAAAAATGTGTAAATATATACTTAATTGTGTAATTAGCAAAGGCAATAATACTGGATAACTCTCAGAATGTGCGACTACAGTGCAACTATCAAAGGCAGTTTTCCTCAACAGCATCTAAGGTTTCATTTAATGCCATGCAACAGTCTGTACGTCACTTGGTTTTTGAAGTATTAAGTACATAATGGAAATATTGCTTATTTTCATAATTAGTAGCAAACAACTATTAGTATTTCAAGTGTAGTGTGATATAAACTATTATTGACAGTGAATTGTGCTGCCTCCCGCAGTGGTGTTTCACACCATACACCTCAGTAATGTGTAGGTTTCTCAGTTATGAAAATATAAATAAGTGGCAAACAGTGACTAATTTCTCTACTGAAGGTCATCCTAGACTAACAGTCTTAGAATTGTTTTCGTAACGTCTTCCCTTTCTAATATTACATATTATTAGCTGACAGGTCATTTAATTAAATAAGCTGAATCCAAAAATGTCCTGGATGTCACAAGAGAGTAATGGGTGTGAACTGGAAGTATAACAGAAAGAGGTGTTTTAGGCCCGAGTGAGTTAACAAATACTTTTTGCTGACACAACAGGCTCAGTCAGTGCCTCAACTGACAGTGAATCTGTAGTGGTCATTTATCATTCCTCAGACCCCTCTCTCACCTGTCTAGCTTCCTCTGGTGTAGTCTTTTTACCCACCACAACCTGGAGAGTTAGCCATATCCTGTTCAGCTGTTCCAGTGTCCATTCTAGACATGGCAGAACATTTTTTCTGGGTCCGGAAGGCATTCCCAGAGATGTCTCTCCCTACTGTTCCAGCCTTGTAGGATGAATTTAATTCTGCCTGTAATAATCCTGATTCCCAACCTTTCAATCCCCAAAAGGCATACAGACTTTACAAAGTTTCTGAAACTGTCAAGCATTTGTTCTCTTACCTGAGGTCTGGCCTTGCTGCTATTTCTGACTTTTTGCCAGCTGGAAATAGTATTTTGATTTTCCCAAGTCTGTCCCTTGTTGACAAAGAAGGAAAGATACTGGACAGATTGTTAAGATAATATTTTCTTCTTCACTTTGGTGTAGAAGTAGTTTATTCTATTTCATGCAGACAGTTTGAGAGAATTATCTTCTTCCTGGATGCAGTTCCTATCTGAATTCAGTTGTGTGTAATCTTTCTCAAGTATCAAAATATGCCTTAAAAAGTGTGTGTATAATTGTACAGATACTGGGTCTAGTTCCACTGCTACCTGAGGAGATATGCCTGGGTACATAATCAAAAGTTTTCTGATTAGGTAGAGACTGAAATTTTAATTCTACTTTATGTAAGGTTTTGTTTGGCCCATCTGCTATTCAGGATGTCAATTTGATGAGAGAAGGAAATTAATACAGGGAGTTTCTAAGAATTTTCAGGCCCTCTTTTATGAATCTCCAAAATCCTCTTTTCTTTGTAGAAAACTGTCTTCTCAAGCCAAACAGAATGAAAAAGAGATGGCAGGAGGGAAACAACAAGAAAGAAGCATCTGTAATTAAAAAAGGAACAGTCTACTACTTCAGAATGACTATACCAGCATTATTTCCCACATTCCCACCCCTCTTGCCCTCTCACTCTATATCTGTCCCAGAAACTGACTTTTGCATTCTCCTTTGGCAAATGATTGTTTCAGACTCTTGGGTACTAAAAGTGGTTCAGGACGCTGGATATAAATACCCCTTTCAGGGGAGATGTTCATCATACTGACCACTGCTGCAGTAGCCTAAGCTACATAGGTTGTATTCTGTCAGCCAGCTTCCAAACCTTCAGGGCATGTTCTACTTGCCGAATCATTAGCTTGAGCTGAGCTAACAGAGTCAGGTTTGGGCAACAAGCCCTTTAGAGAAGGGGTGTCCAACCTTTTTGCTTGCTGGGGCCGCATTGAGTGAACAGAAATTGTCTTAGGTTCATAGGTAAGGTACTAGGCTATCGGCCCAAGGTCCTATGTAAGCCTAGCCAACAAGGTTCCCTGGCTAACGCCACCCAAGAAAGTCAATTTCCTGTGCCACTGTCGAGCAGAGAGACAGAAGTGATCCCCGGGGTGTATTTCCTATTTCCCATCCACTCATCAGGATTTTTCTTGAAGAGTGCTAATGAAGAACTTTGACATAGATGGGTAGCCTGTTCCAGAGTATGGGAAGTCTCTGGGACAGGAATCTATCCCTCCAGCATGTCCTGTTTATTGTGGTGACAAGGTTTAGGTCCCTAGAGCATGTAGCTCAGAGGGATTGGGATTTCTTTAGGTGTAGCATGTCCAACAGCTCTGGGTCTGACATAGCTTTATATGTTAGGCAGAGATCACCTCGGAGTAGGTGATATGCTACGGAGTAAAGCTGGAGTTTTTTGAGGCAGTCAGTGTAGGGCATTTGTTTGAGGCCAGTAATCCTGTTTGTGAAGTACTTCTGTGGTCTTTCCAGCTGCTGCAGATGTCTTGTGAGGTACATTCCACAAGGGGCGTTGTACTCTATAATAGGTCTAATGAGTGTCCAGTAGAGGGGAACAATGACTTATTTTTTCCTGGATGAGAACTCTTTAATGATGAGGTGTGCCACGTAGAAGGACTTCCTGACTACTGTGGCGATGTGACTATCAAATAAGAGACTACTGTCCACCTGGGTCCCAAGGTCTCTTATCACGCATTCGGTGTTAAGTAGATTGCTACCTTTGTGATAGTTCATGGGTACAGAGTTTTTACCAAAGGGGATAACACTGCACTTTTTGGCATTGAGCTTGAGGCCATGGCTCTGACACCAGGCATCTTTCTCAGCGAGGCACTTCTGTAGGATGTCCACATCATTTGGGGGCTTGACTATGGCTCCTAGTTTGCAGTCATCTGTGAACTTCATTAGCCAGAGGCCTTCTGTGTTTGCCTGTACTTCAGAGAAGTAGATACCAAACAGGAGAGGTCCCAGGACGGAACCCTGTGGTACTTCACTTGTCACTGCTTTGAGGTCAGATTTGGAGTCTGCAACTTTTACAGTGTGGGTTCTGTCAGTGAGCCAGTTGGCAACCCATCTTGTGACGTAGGGCTTTATACCTAGTTTAGTGAGTTTAGCTATAATTCTAGAATGGGGGATGGTGTCGAAAGCCTTGGCAAGGTCAAGATAGGCTGTGTGAACCACCTTACCCTCATCTACGGCTTTGGTGGTGACTGCCTCAAACAAGTCGATCAGGTTCAGGAGGCATGATCTGCCTTTTGCAAACCCAAACTGGATGGGATCCAGAGTTTGGAGGTTACCAATGTCTTTGTTTATGAGTTCCATGATGATACGTTCCATGGCCTTGCAGACCAGGCTCATCAGGCTAATAGGTCGATAGTTCCCAGGATCAGTGGTGGCTCCCCCTTTGTGGAGTGGGATAACTGTTGCTGTGCGCCATTCAGTGGGCACAAAGCCTGATGCGAGGCTATTATTGAACATGGTGCTTAAGTGGGGAGCCAGTTCGTTCTGAAGTTCATGTAAAACGCAGCCTGGGATGTTGTCCGGTCCCATGGATGCTGTGTTTTTGGCTTTAGAGAGTGCAGCTTTTACCTGCCTAGTTGTGATTACAGGGACTCTGCATTTTTCCTGTATAGATATGGGCCCTTTAGGGAGTGAGAGGGGGGTAAAGTTAGCACTGGACCTATCTGCCAGGATGTTGGCAATATCAGTTGGTTCTGTAATTTTCTTGCCTTTGTGCTGTAACTCAGAGCAGATCTGGGTGTTGCCATTGAGATTCTTGACATAGCTATAGAATGCTTTGTAGCTGTCCTTGGAATTAGTGGCGATTTTGTTTTCGTAGCTAGCTTTGGAGGATCTTATAAGGGATCTCAGCTTCTTACTGAGGCTGACCAGGAAGCTCGTCCACTCATGGGATTTTACTCTCTCTCGCAACAGTTCCTTCCTTCTGTTGTACAGTTTGTTTATGGCAGGGGATCACCAGATTGGCTTCCTTTTTTTGGAGGAAAGCGTCTTCGTTCTGTTTGGGATGGCACGATCCATGCACTCGTGTAAGTGCTTATAGAGTGCATTTGTGTAGGATTCAGCAGTTGTAACTGTATTGTCCATCTGCATGGGTGTCATGAAGTTCACCACTTCTGTCTTAAGAAGCATGAAGTTGGCTTTGGAGAAATTTTTTACTGTGGTTTCCTTAATAGGGGGTGGGGGCGGGATGTGGATATCAAGGGTGATTAGCTTATGGTCGGATCGGACCAACGAGAAGTTGACTTCACGTGTGGAACACCGGTCACTCATGTTGGTAATGACTAGGTCTAGGATAGTGTTGCCCCTGGTGGGGTTGTGGATAAGTTGATCCAGGGCATTGGAGTTTATGAATTCCAGAAAGCGTTGAGCTAAGGAGTAGGTACACGAGTAGTTTTCCCAGTTAATAGTGGGGTAGTTGAAGTCGCCCATTATTAGGGTGTTTGGTTGAAGCCTAATATTTTCCAGTACATCAAGAAAAGAGGAGTGGGAATCCTGGGGCATGATGGGGGATCTGTAGCAAGCTACAATTTGGATTGCAGTTTTGCCCAGAGTTGGTTGCACTTGGATAACCTCGGATGCATTATGCTGAGCAACTAGCCTGGAGGTGTGGATATCCTTAATGAATATGGACACACCTGGAGCCTTGAACCAGGTCTCAGTCACTGCACAGATATTGATGTTCTCCATTTTAAGGAGTGCCTCTAGTAAGTGCATTTTGAGATTTAGACTTCTAGCATTGAGTAGCATTACCCTCAGTTTTTGCTTTCCTGTTCCTGTTACAGTGGTGAATTTGTTATTTGAACCTTGCCTAAAAAAGGCACTACAGGGGCAGCAAGAGCCTTAGCCAGTATCTGGAATCCCAGGAGCGACAGGTGCAGGCCATCTGTGGCAAAGCATCGTGGTCTGTTGACTATGTCATCCCAAGCAGACAGATGCTGAATCCCCTTAGAATGACACCAGAAGCTTAGCCAATTGTTGAAGTCAATCATTTTGTCCTTGTACTGCGGTATTCAATTCTGGGCGATGGCAGAATGCTACTCAGGGCTAGGGTCATACCTGCCTGGGTTACAAGATCGGAGAGCTCTTCCATGTCTCTTTTCATGTAGTCCAGGGAGATGTGTCTCAGGTCATTCACACCAACATGGACAATGACAGAGTTATATTTGTACTTGTTGTGGAGTGACCTGAGTGCATGGGTTATGTGGCGGATCCTGGCACCAAACAGGCAGCTTGACAGTAACCTTCTCCTTGTTTAGCCTGGTGAGTGGGACATCAGTGTGCCTGACTATAGAGTCACCTATGACTAGTGTGTTGGGTACGCTGTTTTGCCTTATTGGCTGTGGTTGAGTGGCACACTGAGTCTGTGGGCTATGTCTCATTTGGGTTGTGTTGGGTGATGGAGGTTGCTTGCGTTTCTGCTTTGGAGGTCTCTTTTGCTTAGGCAGATTATTATTGATAGCCTCTGCGAATGTTTTTGTGTTACTATATGTGGATTTTGGTGGTGTAGATTTAGTGAGACTATGTGATGCATGTGGTGTATTGCAAATGTTTACCTTCTCCTCATGACTGTCAAGTTCAGTCTTGGTTGGAGAGAGCTTTACCTCCAGTTTGGCTAGGTAAGTGCATTTCTCACAGGTTGTAGTGTTGTGTGGTAGGAGGAGAGGGTTGTCTGTGTACATGAGGCAATTTCTACATTGCCTCAAGATGCCCAGATTCATCAGATAGACAGGAGAGAACACTGGGAGCTGACCCTTGGACATGCCTGAATAAAAAACTATTTTCCTCCAGATAAGTGAGGAAAGTGAGTACAAGAGCTGTTTTTCTCTAAGCAAGTGAGAAAAGTAAGTAAAAAAAAAACTGTTTTCCTCTAGGTAATGAGGAAGACTGAGTGCTATAGTAATTAGTAGCTTATTTAGTGCTAGTCTTGGGACCGCATATAAAATATATCATATAGTTAAGTCTTTCGCTGCCACGGGTGACCAAAGTCGACCTCCTGGCTGTACTGTAGGTGCATTCGAACAATGAATAAATGTCTAATATTTACCTTAAAGTTCTAATTCTCATTCTAATTGTAATTCTGTAATCTAACAGTTAACCCTAACATCTTAAAACTCCAAAAGGGGAACACTCATGATGAGGCAAAGCACCAGAACCAAATCTTTTATTGTAGAAATGGCCAAGTCACATAAAATTGTTTTGTTCGTTTTTATGTGACTTGGCCATTTCTACAATAATTGATTTAGTTCTGGTGCTTTGCCTCATCACGAGTGTTCCTTTTGGAGTTTTTGGGTCTTATTTGAACACTAATTTCTTCACTTTTTCGAACTCTAACATCTTAGTTTGATATATATATATATATATATATATATATATATATGTATGTATGTGTGTATATGTATATCAAATATTTTATATATATTTATATATATATATATATATATATATATATATATATATATATATATATATATATATATATATATACACACACACACACACACACACAGATAGAGATATTCACTACAGCACTAGCATTTCTCACTGAGAAAACCACTCCATCAGTCGAACTACGTAAAATGTCAACTTTAGCAGTCCTACAATACTATAATCCACAAAAATAAGCCAACAAATTTTAAATAAATTATAGAATTCACATTACTGACTTAATAAAACAATTCTGAATAAGCTACAAGAGGGTCTCACCCAAACAAAGGACTGGTGCCAGAAACATGTCCTCAAGCTAAATGCCAAAAAGATACATCATCATCCCCTTTGGGGATAGTGATGTCCCCACAAATTATCACATTAATAACAGTGTTGTAAGCACACAATCAGTGGTGAGGTGCTTGGGCACCTAGGTTGATAGAAACCTGACTTTTGACCACCATGTTGTCTCCGTTGTATGAAATGCTTTTTACATGGCCTACCTCATTAGTAAGGGTATCTCATCCAGGGGCAAGGAGATCATAACATCCCCTGTATTCTTCCTTTAGAAGAGCCATTATTGAGTGCAACGCCCCTTTTGGCATGTGCCTCAGCAAAACACCCTGCCAAAAGAAAGACTGCAACCATTTCTGGCAAAAAAGGTCAAAGGACTAAGTTCACTTAGTTATCCAAACTGACTTAAAAGCTTCTTGCTTTCCTCTGTCTCTGATTGGCCCCTGTAAATTTCATCACTGGCTTGCTTTCCAGGCTAAGAAACATCCTGCCTTAAGAGACTTCTTCCACCTCAGAAATACTGGTTATACTTAAAATGCTCACTACAAAGACTGTACACAGCCTTCACTGCAACATAAACAAACCACTTTGTATGGACAAGTTCTTGACACAAAAACTTCAACTTCTGTAAAAAGGTCCTCTCATTATCAAACAATGTAGTTCAGCAACTGGGATGGATAGCCATAAATGTACACCTTGAGTAAGTAGCATAGCCTTCATCAAACCAGATGGAAAATCCACATAACTAAACTTTCCTAGCTGGATGACTAAGATCTGATATTGGTTACTCAAGTCTACTTGCCCAAGAATAGGGGCCTTTTTAACTAATTGCATTTGCAAAAATATATTTAGTATACATATTAAATCTCTCTTTCTCACACACACACCCACACACAGTCCCTACTTGTAAAATAGGGAACCTCAGTAATCACATGACATACACTCACTGAATGAAATTGTCTGGAAGTCAAAATATCTGGTGGAAAAAATCATAATAGAGATGGATTCATCCATTCAATTGCCCACCACCAAAAGGACCATCAATAAATCAACAAACAACTGCTCAGCAAAAAGTAAATCAATAAGAAATCCATAAACTCTCTAAGATCATACTACGTAACTGGAGTAAACATATAACTTTCCTCCAATCTAAAGCCATTTGACATTCAGACATTGTAATTTGTGCAGAAGTTATTCACAGACTGTCAGTTTACTGAGCTGTAATGCTGACCTTCACTTTTGAAAAAAACAAATTCACAGACTGTCAATAGCTCAAAGTGCAAAGAGGATTATTTTTATTTATTATGTATGTATTTATTTTTGGAACACATCTTAAAAACTGTTAAATTTGTTACACACCCAGAATCACAGAAAAGTTATTGTAATAAGTAAACCACACACTGCTGCAATATCAAAGTCACATTAGCACTCTATGCATACGTCCAAACCAATGAAGCATACCTGTCAATTCTAAAAGAATTAAAGTAGCTTAATAAGGTTACCTGCAAGGTTACATGGCAGTTTATATTGGAAATAAGCAAAGATATTAAAAAGGCTCTGTTTCTCGTAATTATGCTGAAAAGTCTTCCAAGATAAATACAGCCTTCTGATTTAGTATGGAACCATACCTCTCAACCTTAGAGCAAGAAATCTGGACAAAGCGAAAAATAAAAGTGGGACACTGGCCCAAAATAGTCATGCATCACAAGACACCATTGAAACAACTGTAGCTGCAAACATTATACATCACTTATTATCTTTCGATCCCATCATTGTCAGTTAAGCATTATTTACCTCATTCAATCCTGTCTTCTTTTGCAACAAAGAAACCCATGCTTTGAAATGACAAATGCATTAAAAATAATAAATAAAACACATTGCATCCACATCCTGCAACTTCCTACCTGCAAGCTACCACAGAGCTTTCACGGAAACTAGGGCTGCTTATTTCCCCAGAATGACAGCTCTCCCTAATTACGTCTAATGGTATACAATCTACCAGGATCTGGACTATCTGAAATAAATTAAATTATGGCCTGCAAACTGCAAGTGCACTTTGTTTAATTAAACTATATTTCTAAGCCCACTTACTGTATTTTTTCAGTAACATCCCAATACCCATTTCCAGGTCAATTTACAAGACATTGGCAGTGGTAGACTTGGCATCCTTCAGATCCCTACAGGACCACACTCATACTGCTAGCATTGTCCATTACATGTAAATATCCATCCACTGCAAATGGCAAGAAGCTAGGTCTTAAAAAGAATCTACTTTTGGCATGCCTAGTACCCAACTATCAGGTTTTGAAACAGACTCTCCACGGTCCTTAACTTTCTGTCTTTAATAATCATCTACTGTTGCAGCCCTCCCAGCACATAAACACTCACATACACAGTAAAACCCCCAACATTTAAAAAATGACATTGTGTCCACCTGATTTGCCAGTATTGATGATCCACCAAAGCTATGCTTATTGTTGTCCAGTCTGCCACTGCTTAGAACCCACCAATGACAAAACAGTACTGGCTGCTTTTTTGTTTACCAGAAAAAAACAATACAACTTTATATGCTACAGTCCCATAAAGTCAATCCACTACTGACCCATTAACCCTAGGCTGCTGTCTCATTCTTCCTCCCTGGAACTGCATTACCTTGGATGACTACTTTTATTTCCTAAGCAAAAGACACACATTGGAAGATGGGGCAAAAATCCAGACATTCTTTGAAAATCCATACAATTGAGAGGTATGATTTCATATTCAATACAATTCTCTCTCTGTCAGGAAAGCCGCAATTTAATAAAAGTGTACTTTTAATGTACAATATATTTGTGAGCTAACTTATTTGTGTTCAGTAGGTAGATTGATCGTCATTAGCCTCTTTGTGCATGTCTCTCTCTGTCTCTCTCTCATGTATACACACACACCCACCCTTCTACTTTCACACACACAAACATTCTGGTTTCATGCATGCATTCACTCACTCCATACTTGCCTATTAACACAGGTAAGTGCTGTCCCTTTCAAAGGCAACAGCAGCAAATCCATAAATGAGTCCCTCATTGGCGAGAACACACACACACTGATACTTCGTCGCAAAATAACGGTGCAAATGCACAGATCCTTCTTTGGCTCAAAAAAATCAAAACTAGAAGTGTGCTTTGGCACATGCACACACCGACATTAGAGTTACAGGTCATGGTCATGAAAAACAAAACAAAAAAAGTGTTTTGGGGCATGCGTACATTGATGCTGCAGTTAAAGGTCGTGGGCCGCATGGAAGAGCTCTGAGGGCCACTGGTTGGACACGTCTGCTTTAGAGCTTTGCTGACACTGAAATGAATGCTTTTGTGTGGACTTTCAAAGATCCGGCAGTCGGCTCTTGGTATTCCACTGCTGGACAGTTAAGTTCCCTTTAGGAGGAACAAAACTTCCACATTTAAATTTTGTTATTAATGTTTACTTTCCTGGTTAGGAAAGTTATTCTTTTGACTAGGAGTTTATATTTTTAACCGACTGTCACGAGACTTTACTGCACTTTTAAATGGGAGTGCACGTTTTCAGTCAGTTTAAAAGTTGTTAAAAACATTCCTAAATTATTTTTCTGTGGAGAATCTGTGTATAGGTTGGTATAGAGGCTGGTAAAGTATATTAAAGTGTGTTTTACTGTTTTTACTGGAAAAAAAGTTTTTTTTTATTATTTATTTTGAAATTTTACTGACTTGTGCTGCTTAGTTTCCCTGTGATAGTGACACCACTTTTGGCTTGCCCATGGAATAAACTACCGATCCCATGGTCTGTTATTCTTCCAGCCACAAAATAAAAAGTTATGAAAACTGCATTTGCCATCACAGCAGGCTAGCAGTTTGCCCCAGCTGCAGGTGGGTGACTGTGCTCTAGCCAAAGCTGGCTCCTCAGATCACTCATCTTTTTCCCCAGATCCTCCTGGTGTAGCACCTACAACCACTATAGACTGAGGGTTAGCAGTGTCCTCTAGATGTTGGGGTCCCTTCAGTGAGCAAGGGAGAACAACTCTTGTCAGCCTTGTTAGAAGGGAAAGGGGTGATTTCGCTGTTTAGTCAGAATGTAGTGCCCATCCGTGGCGAAGCTGTTGCTGCCATTAGAAAAGTTGTTTTCCCCATTTTTCATGTAAAAAAGAAACCAAAAACTAACCATTTGTCTACTACACAAGTTTCTCGGGTCAGGAGTAGTTTATTATGTCTGACTTAGGGTCTTGTTTAGGCTATTGATCCTTCCTATAAGGTGGTTTCTGGTAAAAGAAAAAGGGATTCCTCATTTCCTGAAGAGATTCTAGATTCTGACTCTCTAGGTAGGAAGATGATGGGACAGATGCAGGTGTTTGTTCCTCAGATTTCTGATTCAGAGTCAGAGGAGAAGCATGGTACTGAATCTGCCTGAGAGAGATTATATTTGTCTGACACTATTTCCAGAATGTAAAATACCACAAAACTGCAAGCACACACTGTGGAGCCGATGGAAAGACAACAGTCACCACAGCTTATTTAGAGAAATAAAAAAATTATAAGTTTAGTGCTTTTGTCATATAAATGTCAGACTTCATCAGAACACAGAATTTGAATACCCGGTTCACATTTATACATTTCCCAAATTTCCATGTGATAGTCCAAGTCCAGTCAGAAATAAAAGTTAATTACACATTTAATCAAAAAGCGAATTGATGCAATCCTAACTTGTACACATAGTATCCACAATTACCTTCCTATTCCGAGTCCCTATACTAATTGTAGATTTACATTATACATTAAATATATTGTCAGCTTTATGTTGTGTGCTCTCAGTTTTGTAGTATTTTATTTTTCTTCACTGTGTGCAGGATTTTGGTTTGACTCTTTCCAGAATGTGCTGGTCTTTTCAGTGAAAGAACACTGAGGTTTCTTAGTCCCCGAGAAAATACTGAGCCGTTACAAATGGAATTTTCAGAACCTTCACTAATTTCTCCCCCCAGTTACTATCAGTATTGGAAGATATGTTTGTCACAGCCTGTAACTTCCCTCACAGTCAACCTGCTGTTTCTAAGAAAGCAGATAGATTGTATAAGGTTGCTTAGTCTTTCAAGTTTTTATATACTCGCCCCACACCTGACTCAGCAGCTATAACTTTAGATCTGATGATGTCAATTATCCTTCTGTTCTTAACTGATGAATTTGGATCTGATTCCTCAAATCCAAATCGGCTGTTGCTAAAACTCGTGGCAACCTAAAACTCGAGTTTCTCCCTTACCCATAATGCACCAACCCCAGGTACCTCAGATCTCATTTGCCGCTTTATGGGAAAGACGTGGTTCACCTTTATCTCAAGCGACTATTAGATAAATGTTATTATTATGTATCAAAAATCTAAATATTTCCTAACTTTTTCTTGGTTCCTCCCTTACATTTTTGTACACTCAGTACTCTCTAGGGTACTATTGTTAGTATTGTCTTTTCCATATATTAATATATAGGTGCACGTCTTAAATACTATTGCTAGTATTAAATTTCTTTCTACACTTTGTATAGTTCCTTTTAATTACCATTGTTGGAAAATTTCCCCTTTCTTTCCTTTCTTCTTCTTTCCTAAAAGTATATAATGTGTTGTCCTATCTCGCTTTCATTCTTACCAGGATGGGTTTGGAGCCGACCCTCTGATCCGACTCAGCCTTTATACACAAGCTGGAGGTCTTCCACTAGCTCGTGGCTTAACCCTATGCCAACATGCACTAGGAAAGCTCCCCAGATCTCATTTGCTGCTAAACAAGATTGGGTGCTCATTCTGCTGGCTCTGGCTAAGTATAGTCTCCATATATCACTATTGTTGGAATTTGCCTTTTCTTGTTATATTATTGATTTGAAAGCTAGATTTTTTGTGCTAGTTAATTGTTTCCTCTTTGTTCTGCTGTTTTTATCTGCTGTGGGCCATCTTCTTCCGCTTAGACCTTATTGTCCGTATCCTGGCCTCTTTCTTAGGATTCCCTGTAGTCCGTTTAAGTTAGAGGGCTATTCATTCTCTTCTTTTTCTCCTTTAGAAATTAAGGTCAGTTCATTTAAGTTGGAGAACTGCCTTGCCCTTAGCCCATTTAAGTTAGAGGGCTACCTCTTTTCTTTTCTCTCTCCCATTCATAGCCCATTTAAGTTAGAGGGCTGTGCCCTCCCTTTCGTCTTCTATATCCCCTTTTTGATAGTTAACTTCTACTGTTAGCTTGTTATTGTTGATAAAAAAAAAAAATTCTCTAGCTTCCCTTGTTACTACTCTCTTTTGGGATGTCTTCTAAAGATTTAAAATCCTCTGGTTTCAAAAAATGTGAGAAATGTGGGCAGAAAATGCCCCTAACTGACAGACATGCAGTTTGTGTCTATTGCTTAGGAGCTGTCCGTCTCCAGGAGTTTTGTTCTATTTGTCATTCCTTTAATCACAGGACTTTCCTGGAGATGAAGAAAAAATTTATATTGAGAGGTGTCTTAAAACCCCCTTCTCAGAAGCAATACAAGAAGGCCCAGGTTTATCAAAGTCTGACCAATCATCATCTTCAAAATCTGACAAGTCTGGGAAGACATCTTCGTCTTCTAGTGCTCCATCAGAGCCATCAAAAAAGATTGCCAAAGTCTCGACACTGGATCCTAAGCCTGTCGGATCCAAAAAATCCACAGCTCCTGCACCATCAGTCTCGGTTCCGGTAGAGTTTAAGTTGCGGAGCTGGTCCCCTGTCTTAGAGCCGTTCTCCCATACTATAAGATCTCCTATTCCTCAACCTTCCAGGTATCCAGCCCCCTCCACTCTGTCTTCCAGGAGCCTATCCAACAATGACGTGGATCAATTGGTACAGAGACTTTTAAGGACACTGGCGCTGGCCAAGCTGTTATCAGATCCAACACAGAGGGCTTCGGATCCAACCACATCCTCCTTTGATTCCTCCTCCTATCCGACCTCTGACTTCGGAGTTGGAATGTCTGGAGCTGTTACCAGTGGGAATGATTGGACCTGAGACCCGTTTCAGGATCTTTGGATCCGACTGTTGCTCCGACGTCCTCAGTTCCATCGGAGCTCGAGGAGTCTAGGAGCTGACTCTTTCCACTTGGGTCTGGGGAGGTGAGTCGGATTGGACAGTTGTCGGATCTAACCTTGCCTCTTGGGCCATCAGCTTGGGTGAGCTCCGCTCCTACCTCAGCCTCCAGGCCATTGTCCTTGATTCCAGGGGTTCCATTGACTTCTTCGGATCCAGGGAATTCCTTGGATCAGGGACAGGGGGCTTTTGAGGTGATGAGAAGAGTACTGTCTCCACAGGCAGTTCTGCTGTCATCGCCAGATGTTCTTTCCCCAATGTTGCCTCTATACCCTTGCGTCCACAGGGATGTGGAGAATCTTAGGCCTCAGGATGCCCCACAGGGTACCCCCCCCCCACTCTTCTGAAACCTATCCAAGAGGTTATGTAAGAGGAAGCATTTAGACTCCCCAGAGAAGTCCATCATTTCTGATACGGACCTGGATGAGGCTGAGGGGTCCCCACGGTCGCCTCCTAATAATGTCTCCTTTGGAGACATCTTAGAAATACTTAAGCAGAGAGGCGGCTGGAAGTCCAACCCTTCAGCAGAGGAGTCCATGTACTTGAAGGCCTTTGGATCTCACCCTTCCTCCACTTGGGTGTCTCCACCTTTTGACAAACTTCTGGATCTAGTTTCTCGGAAGTTGTGGGAGTCTCCAGCTTCAGTGGAATCTTCAGGCAAAACCTTTTTAACTAAGGGAGTCTCAGTAGATGCTATGGTAGTGGCAGCAGCCACCAAGAAGGAACTCTCAGAGATGATATCTTCTGTCCATCCACTGAACAAAGGAGTCTTGTACGATGGACAGATATGTAAAAACACATTTTTTTCTTCAGTGGCATTTGTTCTAAGATCGCTGAATTACCAGACCCATTTTACTAGATTGCAGAGTGATCTCCTGAAGGAGTTAGGAGATGCTCTCCGAGGTTCTTTAGCTGAAGGGGTTTCAGAAAAAGTTTTCTCTTAGCTCGCTTCCTTAAATGCAGTTGTCAACTCCTCCATGAGACTGATTTCTTATGCAGCAGATGGAGTGAATAGAGCAGTGGGTTCAGGAATTTCCCTAAGGAGGCATTCTTGGGTGCGCTTGTGTGACTTTCCGGAGCCCTTTAAATCTTCTTTGTGAATGCCCTGTTTGATGGCTCATCTCTGTTCGGGTCCAAAGTCAAGGACATTAACTAGGTGTGAGCAAGAAAGAAAGCCTCTGTCTGCAGTGTGCAAGAAGGAAAGTCTCTGTCTGCAGTAGGTGTCCGTTTTTCCATGCCTACCAGAACTTATCCCAAAGGTCAGAGAAGTAGTGGCAAAATGTGGTTCCAAAAATCCCAGAAACCTTTCCAGAACACACGTGGTGAATCTTCCCCCAGGGCCAGAGGGGGAATTAGTACTGGAAGATGCCGACCAAGTGGCAGAGGGGGTCCACAGAATCTAGGCGACAGAGAATCTTTCTTTGGGTAAGCCCTTTCGGCGTTCCTGAAGGGAGGCCCGTCTGTCTATCTCTGGAGGCAGTCGTGGGCTTATTATCTTTGTACCCACAAGCCTGGCTACAAATAACCAGTGGGTACACAGCATCATATCCAGAGGTTACTCCATACCCTTTTCCTTCCCTGTTCTAAACATAAATAAGATCCCAGATGTTTTACTCAGTCAAAGGGAACAGGCAACATTAGAAATTCAAAAGTTGTTAGACAAGAGTCATCCAAATTGTCCCCGCTGACCAAATAGGATCCAGAACTTACTCAAGATTCTTTTTAGTTCCAAAGAAAATAGGGGATTGGAGACCGAAAATCCTAAAGCAGAAGAGGTGGCTGGACCGCCCATCAACCCTTCTTCAGAGGAGTCTGTATTCCTGAAGGCTTTCACTACATAGCCCGTCTACCTCCTTGGGTGACTCTGCCCGCCAACAAACTCATTGATTTGGTGTCTCGGTGGGCATGGAAGGAACTTCACAGTTGAACCAATACCACAGGTACCAGACAAGATTATGGCACCACCTGATGACAGGCAGGTTTGGGGAAAATGGGTGCCCGTTGATGGCATGGTCATGGTGGTGGCCACCAAAAAGGAACTTACTAAGGAGAGTTCTACTGTTCAACCCCCAACAGGAAGTCTAGGGAGATGGACAGGTTCGGAAAGGATATCTATTCCTCAGCGACCTTTGCCTTAAGATTGCTGAATTATTTGGCACATTTTACAAGGCTACAGAGGGATTTGATAAAGGAGCTCTCAAATACCCTCTCAGGACCCATTTCTGAAGGGGTCCAGTCATCCGTGGCTACCCTGCAATCTATTTCCAGTTCTTCCATGAGGCTCGTTTTGCATGTAGCCGAAGGAACTTCAAGAGCAGCGGATTCAGGCATTTTCGTCAAGAGGCACGCTTATGTGATTTTGCAGAGCCCTTCAAGTTTTCATTTGTCAATGCTTCCTTGACAGCACCTCTTTGTTTGGCCCCAAAGTAAAAACACATTATCCAGGTGTGAAAAGGACGGAAAGACCCTGTCTGCCATGGGCGTGTATTTTACGACCCCTCAAAGATCTGTTTCTAGGAAGTAAAGAGGTGGTCGAAAGATGTGGTTCAAGAAATCCCAGGGTCCTTTCCAGGACACACGTGAAGGAAGTTCCCCAAGGGTAGAGCAGGGAACTCCAATGGTCAACACCACCACCATGGCAGAGGAGGCTCGCAAAACCAGGAGTCCGGAGATTCCTTCTTTAACAGACCCTACCAGCGTTTCTCTGGAGGAAGTTGGGGGTCAATTTTCCCTGCACCAGAGAGCCTTGCTAGTCTTAAAAGATATTTGGGTGCAGAGGATTATTTCCAGAGGTTATACAGTACCATTTTCCCTTCCTCCTCCATTCTCAACAAAAATCCCGATGTTCCACCCAGTCAGAGTGAACAAGTAGCAATTCAAATACAAAAGCTGCTAGAAAAAAGATTCATCCAAGAGGTCCCACCACACCAGATAGAATCCGGAACTTACTCAAGGTTCTTTTTAGTGCCAAAGAAAACAGGGCACTGGAGACTAATGTTTGGATCTCATCAACATAAACAAATCAGTGTGACACACTAAGTTTCGGATGGTCATGGTTCGGTCCATTCTTCCTTTTCTGGGCAAGGACAACTGTATGTGCTTGATAGACTATCAGGATGCATACTATCACATAAAGATGAACAGACGATCCAGAAGGTACTTGCACTTCCATCTGGGAGTCAGTCATTCGGAGTTCTGCCCTTTGGTCTCAACACAGTCCCCAGGGTATTCACCAAATGTATGGCAGTAGTAGCAACTCACTTGAGACTGCAAGTATTCTGGGTGTTTCCATATCTAGCCTACTGACTCATTACCGCCCCGACCAGGCATCAATTAATAAGGGCAAGAAATCAGGTTCTCCAGACTTGTTCTTATCTGGGAATAACCATAAACTTCAAAAAGACTCTTGGAACCAGCTCAGAATTTTGAATTTGTAGGAGCAGTATTAAACACAAAGTCAATGATAGATTCTCTGCCTTCCTCAAGGGCTCATACTATAAGATCATATGTCAGGAAAATAATCTGCAGTACCAAGATTTCAGCCTGCTTGGTCCTTCAAGCTCTAAGATCAATGTCAGTGACTATAACACTTGTACCTTTAGCCAGATTTTACATGGGGATTCTACAGTGGATGCTAGTAACAGTGGTTGATACTTTACTAACCCATGTCAACTCTGATACGAATCACTCAGATATGCAAGAGAGATCTCAGGTGGTGGATTCAGTCAAATCAGGTTCTACCAGGCCCGTCCATTAATTTCCCCTCAACCCAAGGCCATAATGACCACTGATACTTCCCAGTTGGCATGGGGGTGCATTTTCTGGGGAAAACAATCCAAGGCACCGGGTTGCCCGAAGAGGCCAACTTGCATGTTAGTGTCCTAGAGATGAGAGCAATGCTTTTGGCACTGCAGGCCCTTCAGAATGCTCTCCGTTCAGGGACGATTACAATTCAAATGGACAATATGTCACTAGTTTGGTACATCAACAGAGGGACCAGATCTTGCCCCTTGTCGAGAACCACTCAGTGTGTGGGAGTGGGCAGTCTCACCACCCACTTTATCATAGCAGTGCAAATTCTGGGGCAGTCCAATGTGATGCCAGAGAAGCTGAGCAGGTACATTCTTCTAGCGCATGAGTGGTCTCTGAACAAGAACATGACAGAAATGATCTTTCATCAGTGAGGTCAGCTTTGCTGCAATGCTTTTGCTTCACCCCTAAACTACAAATGCAGCAGCTACTTTGCTCTAATCCCTTCACAGAGAGAATCACCGGGGAATGCTGTACTTCATGATTGGCCCCTCATCTGTCTGGGGATGGACTTTAGGTGCTTCACCCACAGTGCTTCCACAGACAAACCAGCAGGTCTGACATGAAATTGGCACATCTGTCAGTCAGTATTTCTTTTGGGAAACCTACCCTGCTGAAAATTTCTTACAAAGCATTTGCCACCTTTTCTGTCTTGATGGAGGACAGAGCCACCGCCTCAGGGTATCTGGTAGCATAATCTACTACCACTAGGATATTCTTCTTCCCTGTGGAACTTGGGGTACTCAGAGGCCCAACAATATCCATAGCTACCCTCTGAAATGGCTTCTGAATCACAGACAAAGGCATCAAAGGAGCTGCCACCTTGTCTTCTGCTTTGTCTACCTTCTGGCACTGCTCGCAGGTCCTGCAGTACCCTGTTACATCCCTGGAAATCCCAGCTCAATAAATATGTGTTGGTACGCTTTATGCACTACCAACTGCTGTATTACCTCACCTTCTAACCCTCCCTCAGGGATCCACTCTCTATATACAGCAACCCTTTGTCTCAGTATACCGATTGCTCCTTTCCTTACGAATCAGGCACCTCCCTGGCTACCTCCCTCAAGCCTTGTAATGTAGTGTCTGACAGCTAAGCCTGTCTCAACCCTTTCTTTTTAACTATTTCCAGCTCCCCTTCCACAGGAAGTCTGGTATCCTCTGACAGCAGTGCCTCACTGTCAGCCTGGGTACTACTACTCACCTCTGTCCTTGCAATCATTCTTTCCAAGGGAACATCAGTACCCAACAGCAGCTGTGGCTCGCCTTCAGACTCACTGCTACAGCTTAGCTCCTGCTCTGAAGTAACCACCACTGTTTGCCAGTCCTGACTTCAAGTGTGCGGTCTGTCTGGGTCCCTCTCAGGCTACCAGACCTACATGCTTGTCTCCAAGCCTGACTGTGTGTAACTGCATCCACACAAGTTACTGCATGTCAGAATTATTCCCTGTCAGGACATCTGCAGGGATATCCTCAAATACACCTACTTGCTTGCTTCCTTCCTTTTCCACCCTCCCAGTTAATGTGGAAACCCAGCCAAAGGTATTTGGAATGGGGTCCCTCCTAAAGCTCTAACTGGAATAAACTGGCCAAGCATGTAGTGCTCCTCTTTAACCAGTGCAGGCTTTATAATAGTTAGGTCAAAGGCTGTCTTTCTCTTAGCAGTGGCCTGTTTTCCATCTACTAAGATAGAATATAACCTATTGTGGTAGTTTGGTACCCTTGTTGTCTCCATACAACTTACTGCTGGCATTCTGCCATTCTGGCTCCCCCACCTTTTGTTCCCCACCTTTCAATTTACTGCTGGCATTATGTCATTCTGGCTCCCCCACCTTTTGTTCCCCACCTGTCCTCCATTAACATCCATATGCTACATGGCCCCACTGGTTACATTTAAAACATTTAATCCTTGATCCTGGCCATGTACTGGAACTAGTGGCTTCCCCTGTTACTGGCAGATTCAAGCTGCCCACCATGGGTTCCCTTAGATCCATATGCAGCACTGGGTATCCCTTTCCTGTGCAGTGATTCCCTGCTTGCTAGGTGTAGGTCTCCCTTTTTCCCTAACTCATCTGCGATGTTACATTCTCTATCTGCCAACCAGATTCTCATGTCCTCAGGCAAAGTGCAAAAGGCTTGTTCCCTCACCAAAAGGTCTGCCAGCCCTTCAGAAGTGGTGACCTGACACCCATTCACCCATTTATGAAAATAAGTGCTTAACTCAGGAATATATTCGCACACACTTTCATCTGCCTTGCGTCTGTGCTCACCAAACTTTTCTATAAGCTTCAGGTGTTAACTTAAAACACGCTGGATACATGTCCATTTTCAGCGGAGGCCCGGGGAGAAAAGCTCCAAACCAGTACAACATTTTAATAAAGTCACAGATTCATTTACAATTCACAGCACAAAAAACTATTACTTATTCCATAATTATTGTTCAGGTTGATCGAGAATATACATAATAAAGAAATATGCAGTGACAGCCAGGTACCTAAAAAACTATGTGAAACAGAGAATTAGCTAGCCAGGGTTTAGACAATGGCAACTCCGTATTGATGCTAGGTGAGGTTTAAGTTTAGATTTAAACTGATTTAAAGAGGAGAGCGAGGTAATATCAGGGGGAAGTTTGTTCCAAGTTCTCCCTGCAGAGTTGGTGAGGAGGGAATCACCAGCTATATTTTTAGTTTTGCATGTCTGGATAAGGAGTCGGCTGGATGACCTCAGAGGTCGAGGGTGGTTACAAGGTGTAACCAGTTTTTTGAGTGAAGGAGTGTAGTCTGGGTTGTATATTATTTTGTGTGTCAGTACTAGTAGGTTATAAGAAATTAGGTTAGGTAGCTCAAGCCAGTTAAGTTGGGTTAGATTGGTGCAATGATGGGTCCTGAAAGGTGACCCAGTAACAAACCTGGCGATATGATTGTAGCAGATGGAAAGTTTGTTCATGACAGTTTTACTAATATTGTGAAGTAGAGGGGACAAATACAAGAGTGTGGAGAGAAGGTGAGTTTGGGCAATGGCAGTTTTGGCTTGGGGGGTCAAAACCTTTTTATTCTATATAACGAGCCTAATTTCTTATTGATAGTTTTGATCATTTGGTTTACATGTATATCAAATTTTAGGTTGTTGTCAATAATTACCCCTAGTAATTTAGTAGAGAGGTTCGGTGAGATTATGGTCCCATCCTTGGAATGGATCGAAAAGCAGATGGGGCTAGACCTTTGTGTAGGAAGAAACAGCAGCATTTTAGTTTTTTTGGCATTAAGTATCAGGCGGCTAGAGAGCCAGTTTTCTATTTTGCTAAAAGTGGTCTGGGTTGTTAATTGTAGCTCTGTGAGGGTTGTGCCAGAGCAGATCAGCGTGGAGTCATCAGCATATTGAATACAACTGGCGTTAGGTATGACAGTGTTTAAGTCATTGATGAAGATGGAGAATAACAGTGGTCCTAAAATGGATCCTTGTGGGACTCCCAGAGTATTGGGTAGTAAGGTAGAGAGCTTAGTCTGCCATAAAACTGCCTGTTTTCTACCATTTAGATAGGAACTGAACCATTGAAGGACTATAGTGTCCAGACTGAGTGATTGCAGAGTGTTAATTAGAAGTTTGTGGTCCACCATATCAAAGGCTTTAGACAGGTCCAAGAATAGTGCAGAGGAAATATTGTTATTATTACAATAGGTGTTTATGGTATTAGTGAAAACAAGTAGGGCTGAGGTAGTACTATGGAGAGGTGTGAAACCATGTTGAGTGTCAGCCAAAAGGTTGTTGATGAGTAGGTGTTGCATAAGCTGTTTCTGAACACATTTTTCCATTATCTTTGATAAAGGGGAAAGTATAGATATAGGCCTGTAATTAGAGAGCTCTGTGGAAGTGCCACCTTTGTGGAGAGGTATTACATAGGATACCTTCCAGATATCAGGAATTTTTGCCTCTGCTAATGAACGATTGATAAGTAGTGACACAGGGTAGGCAATGGCCTCAGCTGATTTATGCAAGTATTCAGCTGGAAGTTGGTCAGCTGGGAGTGTGGTGGGTTTTAGTTCTCTGATTAATTTGTAGATAAATGACGTAGCTACAGGTTGAAAGGTGAATGAAGGGAGATTTTTATAGGTGGGAGTATCTTGGCTGTAGGAGCTGAGTGGCAGTTGATTAGAAAGGGTTTGGATAGTCTCTGTGAAGAAACGGTTAAAGCTGTTGGAGACTACATCCGAGGGTTTATCGATGAGTGTGGCTGGGACAGGGGTGGTAGAGCGACCAGGGTAAAGAAGATTGTTTAATCCAGCCCAAAATTTTTGTGGACAGTTTTGATGTTCAGTCTGCAATTTACAATAGTATTGTTTTTTGTCATGTAAGATTTGTCTTTTGGTTTCGTTCCTGAGTTGTCTGCAGTTAATTTGGTCCCGAGGGAGTTTAGAGGTTCTCCATACAGTCCAAGCTTTATTTCTAAGATTAATTTTGAGCCTGGTTTCTTTAGAAAGCCAAGGAACATCTACTGTCTTAGTTTTCTTTGAACGAATGGGAGCATGAGAATTAAGAATTTCTAGGAATTTTTTGTTAAAGTACTGGACTGCTTCATCTAGGCGTAGGTGTTTTAGTGTTGCCCAGTTGCAGGAATTTAATTCTAGTTGAAATTTGGTCAGGTCGAATTTCTTTTTATTTCTGACAGATCTTAATATAGGTTGCTTCGGAATGATTATTTTGTGCTTAATTATGTAGGTGAGATGGTGGTCACTTAGGCTGTCAGGGAGGGTACCAGATGTATATAGGTTAGGATGACTATTTATTAGCACCCAATCGAGTATGCTCTCTTTTTGGTTAGTTTTGTCTATCCTGGTAGGAGTGTTAATAATTTGCATGAAAGAGTGTAGGTTAATGTGGGTGGAAGGAGCTACTGAGGAACAGGTAGCCCAGTCTATATTGAAGTCTCCAAGAACTAAGGTTTCTTGAGGGAAGTGGCTTGATATCCAGTGAAGGGTGGCTTCAAGAGTATCTGTGTTATTACCTGGGGGAATATAAACGCAGATTATATAGATAAATTTATTAATGTTAATTTGTAGTTTGGAAGTAAGGATTTCTGCATTGTTAATCTGAGGCGGTTGTATGACATCTATGGATACGGTTAGATCGGATTTATAGAGTATGGCTACCCCACCCCCTTTTCTGGAGATTCGGTCTCTCCTAAGTATATTGTACCCTGGGATTAGGATTTCATTATCAGTAGTGGTGGGTTTTAACCATGTTTCAGTTAGGCACAAGATCTCTGGAGAGAGGTCAGCCATGAGTGCATGAAGTTCCTGTACCTTGTTGTTGATGCTTTTAATGTTCAGATGACAAGTAAAAAGAGAATTTATAGGGCGAGTGATAATAGGGTTGGAACTAGGGTCTATGAGAAGGGAAGAATGCAAGTCAGTGTTGGTTGGGCCAGGGTTGGGGTGTATGTCCCCATGTGGTAGTAGATTAGGTCTAAGTTTGGAAATAAGTTTCAGGAATTTATCTACAATTTTGTGAATATACTTCAGTTTGGGGCTAATATTTTTTGAGGTATTTGGATGTGGAAGCAGTGAGTAAGAAGTTGTGTTCACCCAAGTACCATGAATATGATAAAAGTTTAGAAGTTTGGTTTCACAAGTATTGGTCTCAGCCGAGGAAATTGAGAACCCTAAAGAGTTTGGGTTTCATACAAGGTTGTAAGATAAGAGGTTACTAGTAACGGTGCTAGAATAAAGTACCACATCTCTATGGATTTGTGGAAATGGGCCCCTAAAAATGCACTTACAGGTAATATGGAGAGAATGGGTAGCTATGATGTAAGAGAGTGGAAAAGAGGGCGGGTGTGGGTGGGTGCCGGATGAGGAATAGCAAGAGATTGGGTGAGGGGATTGATTAGTGAGCAGAGGTGATTGGAGCAAATGCTAGTGGGTGTGTTTTTTGGCTATAAATGTAGAGGTAGTGGGGGCAGGTGGGATATGGGGGCAGGGAGGGGAGCGAAGAGAGCCCGAGCGTAGCGGGGCTAAAGCAGTCCTCGACTAAAGCAGTTCTCGACTGTTACTATAGTGTATAATCTCCACTGGGTATTTAGCCTCGTGATATAATAGTTAGTTTTTCCATGGACTAAGGGGGTCAGGAACTGTACCCAGAGCCTTTGGTCAACATTATACTGTTTACATTCCCTTTCAGACGTATGAATAAAACTATCAAAATGATTACCTTCTGAAAATTGTGGAAGAAATTTACTAACCTTTATTGCTTTTGGGGTTCAGTTATTCCCTTCCCCATTACCTCCATGACCCTGGTGAAGAGTCAGCATCTCCTTTTCATGTTGCTTCTGCCTGCCATTTTCTTCAGCTTCCAGATGCCTCAATCTCTCTGCTGCTTCTAATTCCATTTGTTTTTCCTGCACCAGTCTCTGTGCCGATTCCATTTCCAAACTTTTGGCCTCCCGTTCAAGTCTCTCTAACTCCAGATGGATTTTTAAGTCCTCTGAGGCAAAGTTGAACTGTCCATTTTCTGAGAATTGTACATCCCCAAGGCCAGTCTGGGTATCCTCCTGGTTGCTGGTCTGTGATGCAGCTGTGGCTAAAGCTGCAGTCATTTCTCCTTTAGCCACTTTGGCATGTCCCAGTCCTTTGGCTTGGCACATCTCAGCCAACTGGTTCCTTGTCAGCTTGCCATAATCCTCCACTGACTTCCTTGCCTGCTCTCCCTGACTAACTAAGCTAACAATAAAATAAATAAAACTATTGATATGAAACTCTGAATGTCTACTGTGTGTCTGCTTGAGAGTACAAACACCTTCTTTAGTGACCACTGTTTACAGGCTACAGGAGTTCAATATCCACACCACTGAATCCCAATATGTGATGTGGTGATCCCACCACTGCCAGTCAATATGTGACGACCCACCACCGGACCAGTAATCAAGGAGCCTCAATCTCTCCACTGGCAATAGTGGGGGACGTACACTGGGAGGATGACAGGTACACACACAGTATTTCCAAATGCAGCTCTCTGCTTCAAGTGCAATTTCCCTTAAGTGCACACTGAGACCATAGTCAGACCAGGGCCGGTTCCTGTACCTTTCTCCAGATCTCCAATAAGACTCCCCACTGGCGCAGCTGTAGAGTTGATATCTCAGCCAAGTGATCAAGCCAAGACCTCCAGCACCCAGTCTGTCCAACCAGTGTGCTTTGTATCCCTGCTCAAGTAGCTGACACACACACTCTTTGAGGTTTGATTTACACACACACCCCCCTGGGAAAGGCGGGCACAGGTTTACAAGCATTCCCCCCTTCTTCCCAGACTATAAGATAGTTAGCACTGCCATCAGTCAACTCCTTATCAGCTAATTTAAGGCCCTTAACAAAGGGTGTCCAGTCTTACTGTGTAATATTAATATTAACACAAGTGGTAGTTTGACCAAGGTCAAGGGTATTAGGAGTGACCCATACAACATCACCAAATAAATATGCAAGTACTCTCAAAACTTAAATAGCCCTACACAGATTAGGCACAATGAAAGGTTTGAATATATTTAATAATAAAAGAACAAGACGATGCTAAATATATATTCACAGTGACGTCAGAGTTCAAAACCATAGGAAATAATTAATACAACATTGCAGGACAGTCTCAAAATAAATAAAGAAAAATAGTTAAACTAAGCTTCACTATATTCCTGACTGAATCTAAGAGAATTACTATTCCCTAGTAACTTACTATTAGAGCAAGGCAGATGTGGTGAATGGATCTTCTAGTTGTTGTCAGGTTCAAGACAGAATGCAGAATGCTCTGTCTCGCTAAGAGACTTCTCAAATTAATATCTCAAATATTACTGCTGGGATAACTTGTAGAATGACATAATTTCTTGTTATCTGATTGCTAGTTCCCAGGCCAAACAACCATTGATGAAGCTTGGCAGTATTTAGCATCTATCTGTAAAAATATACAGACAACGGTTTCTCCTCAGATCTCTGGCAGATGCTGGAAGCCATAAAACAGTTGCACTCCTTCATACTTTCAAGACTAGTAATTATTTCACCCTAAGGACAATACAGAAAGTTTCCTAGTAGAGATATTGCTTCCTGCTATATTGAAAACCAAAAGATACCATCTTTTATGGCCTAGCCATAAAGTAATTTAATTTCAGTTATTTTTCTGAAGTTAACCTCCTGTATTCCAGTTTCCACTGTTAAAATATATACATTTAAACAGTTACAATAGTGCATGTACATTTCTGTTCTCTTCCAGAGGAGGACAATGTGGCTACAATTCAAACGGCACTCTGCAAATACCTTTTTCAACATACGCACCCACTGTCTAAGCATTTTGATATACATATGACATGCAGTTCTAATATATTTGTAACACACGTATCTTGTATAAATTATTTCAGTATTCGCCAATGACATATAATTATTTACAAAATTCCAGATAGCTGGGTTGTGGCAGTATATCCTTTCCTCACACTCCTCTTGAGTGGTCCCCCCACCAACAAGACAGTTTGCCCAGTGTATGAAACTGTGGTGAAGAACACTAGTTTGGTGGCTTCAGTTACAAAGACAGTGGAAAGAATCTTCCTGCCACTTACGAACTGTACAAGTTTGACACTTACTACTCAGATGAACTGTCACTGCAGTGGCTGCTTGAAAAACAGCTCCCACAATATAGAGTCTGGCTCTCCATCCACCAAATAGAGTCTTGTGCATTGGACAGGCTAGAGAGGGGTGGAGATTACGTGTCCTCTTCCTTTACCTTAAGGGCCATAAATTCCATGATTCCCGTGCTTAATTTTCAACGAAACCTGTTTCAGGCGACATTGCAGAATCCAGATGGTTTGCCAGTCAGAGATCTTGAATAAAGCTCAGCTTTTTGCTTCCTTTCTAACCTAAGCATATCCCTCATACAAAATACTGTTTATAATTCAAGGAAGATGACAAAGACTGGTATTTTGTTTAGATGCCCTGTCTGACTTCTAGTAGACTTTGCTCATGATGCAGATATCAACTTTATCAGTGCCTCATTTAACGGGGATCAGTGCCTCATTTGACCGGACCTTGCTGACATAAGTTTGAGATTCCCCCATGCACATTTTTAAGAAAGCAGAGACTGTGTCAGTTACTCCAAAGTGGCCAGCAACAGTATAACTACAGAGGTTCTGAGAGAGGTTACAAAGTTCATGGCGACTTTTAGAATGGCTAACAACCCAAAGATGGTCAGAGTCATCAAAATAATCAGGTGTAACATGCTTCACCTGTTGTGGGCCTGCAGTTGGCTCCCTGAGAACTTTCTGGACTATCCCATTCTGGAAGCAGTGTGGGGTTACCCTTACATAGGACAAGTGGGTGAATAACATCACATCTACAAGCTACATAATTCCTTTTTATCCCTTCCCAACTGGCAATCTCTTCCTCTGCTAGGTGTCTAACTTCATCAAAAGTCTGTATCAAAGGAAGAGGCACTGTCTTCCAAAAAGAGCAATTTAAGAGGCCGCACCTCATCAACTAGGGCTACGTTTTTACTAAGAATCTTTTTTTAGTATACAGTGAAACAGAGGACGTTAGACTTATTCTGGATTTTAACAAATTAAACTAGTTTGTATCTAAAAAGTGCTTTTGTATTGTCACAGTGCATTTAGTCATTCCTTGTCCATCTGATGGAGTCTGTATGTGCTCATTTGGACCTCCAGAATGTTAACCTGCTAAACTGACAACTAAACAACAGCAATTTAATGAACACCAAAGCAGAGAAATAATCTTGTTAAAAAACACTTTCAGCTAACTTGATTTTGGCCTGGGGACTTTCAAGATGACTACTGCACACTGATCAGAGGCTTAACTTCATCTCTGTCAGTGTGAAAAAGAAAACTGAGAAAAGGTTGTTCCACTGAAACTGCATTTCTGAGTACCGCTCAGTTACTGGCTAGTAAGTACACTGCTTGGATGCCAGCAAAGAAGACATTTGGAAAACCTGAAAGAAAATCAACCAGAAAAAATGACGAGAATAGTGTCTGGGAAGGATGCTACAGCTGTTCAGCAAAAACATTTTAAGCTTTATCTTTAGTTCAAGCGATGACTTCCAGAAATTCATCGGAAAAAATAAATGTGCTTATAGGTGATTAAAATAAATGAAACCTTGAAGGATTACATCAACTCAAAATAACAAAAGGCTGCAAAAAATAGAAGAAGCTATAACTAGCTATTCAGATAAACTGATAAAACTGCAAAAATCAGAGGATGAAATGAAGAAAAAGCTGGTAGGAGTATGAGGCTTCTGAAGAAGAGCTGTTTTAAAAAATAGTGGAGTTACAAAGCATGCAGGGAAAACCTGAGGTTTTGTACTGTACTAGAGAAACTGGAAGGAACAAACTATATTAATTTCATGAAATTGCAAATAAGCAGCTAGACTGGTGTTCCACAGCATGATTTGTTAATTGAAAGATCATACCAGCAGAAAGAGTTGATCCTAACAAATGTGTGGCTGAAGAGCAAAGTATTAGAAACGAGTCAACAGTGTGTGTTTTAGAAAATGATTATTCACTGTACACCAGGCAGAAGAGTATCAAATTTATCCCATCAGTCAAGGAATGTTGAGAGGCAGGTGTGAGATTCAACCTGCCATAGCCAGCTGTCTTCAGAGTATTTTTTCCTGGAGTATCAAAGATATTTTTGATGCAGAACCGGCTGAGGAGAAAATGAAAATGTTTATCCAACAAAAAGTGAGCCAGTAACCATAAAGGGACTATGCTTTTCATTATTCTGATAGTAAAGTTCATAGAGAGACACTGCCAGTGAAACCTTTTCCAGTGTCCCAAAGGAAAATGCTCGAGAGACAGAGCACAGGAGTTGATTAGAAGACTCTAGTACCTTGGACTTGAACCATACAAGACAAAATTATGAAAACCATGAACAATGCTAAGTTTCTTACATTTACAAAGATATTAGCTTGTTTTTTTTTTATTAGCAAATGTTTAGTTGAGGTCGAGAAGTCTGCAGCTGAAGGCAACTGTACATTCTGTCCTGAGTGAAATTTACAAAGATTCATTGCTGAGTGCTTTTCCATGGAGACTATCAGCAGGTGCAAGCAATTAATTTTAAGAGTTCTGAGCATTCTTTGCTAAGGGAAATGCAAAATATAAAGGTGAAATGGCAAGAAGTTCAGTGAAAATTTGTTTGAAATTATGGGAAGTCAATAAGAGTTTGCAGTCTCCCTTTCAACCTTAATACTTTAATGCATTTAATAGAACAGTGTACAATTTAGTTTTATTTAAAAAATAGTCAGTGTACTTTTTCTTGGGATAAAAGTTGATGTTTTCTAAAAGCATGCAAGCTGGTTTTCACATCTGGGAATTTAATAAAGATAAAAGAACAGAACCTGATCTGTAGCATGCAGTTTAGCATGGGTAACCGTAATTTTAGGTTAGGTAATGTCTTTGGATGCAGCTGGCAATTTGATGCAGTTGTTCCTATCTGGAGGATTAAACTTCATTTTTGAAGATGTTAATAGTTTTGTGTGTTTGTTCTGAGTTAATAGGGGATGGGGTGTTTTGAAAATGCATTTGTTTTTTTGTTTGAGGGTTTTCATTAAAGCAAAAACATCTGGCAGAATTTACATATTATTCCCCAAGGTACAATAATTGGGCCAGACTAGAGAGAAACTATATTTCACAGGAACATTAGCATTTAATTGAAAGCCTTGACACGCATCCAATAACTATTTCAGATCATGCATCAATAAAAACTAAATTAAAAAATGTTGGGTAATGAAGCAAAAATGAGACCCTGGTGTTTTCCCATCTACCAGATAAAGGAATGGGTATTGGAAACCTTTCAGGAGTTATTAGGGAATATAGAAATCCCTTCAAACATTATAGCTAGTGAGTGGGATAAAATGAAAATGGAGTTTAAAAACAGGATGCAAATAAAATAGAGAGAAATTGGTTAAGAAGTAATAGGAATTGCTTATAGTGGGCTGACAATGGATATAGTATTGCAGGATAAGGGAAATCTCGTAGAAGAAGAGGTGCAAATGCAGAGTGCTAAAGAGAAAATAAGGGAGTGTCTGGATAATATGCATGAGTTTACAGATGATGATAAGCAACTATTTTTTATAGTAACCCCAGATCACAAGTAGAGGGGGTTGCTGTCAAACTTAAGGAGCCTATAACCAGAGATCCTGTAGAGGTTTTAGAGATATTTCAGAAATTTTATGAAAATTTGTATAAAGTAGAGAAATATGGAAATCATGAAAGAACACAAACAGAAATATTTATCGAAGACTATTTTATGCCAAGGTTAGAGGTAGATGAGGCTCAACTAACAGTTAAGATAGGGATTAGTTAAAAATAGTGATGTATAATCAATCTTCAGAAAAATTTCCAAAATAGATGGTATTCCTGTGAAAGTTTGGAGGGAAAAATTAATTTAAAAAGAGGGGAAGCACAGATGTTTTGGAATAAAGTTGTGGTGATTGTATTACCTAAGGCAGGTAAACACCCATCAGATCCAGCTTCATACAGACCCATTTCAATTTTAAGCCATAATTATAATGTGTTTGTGTATACTAGCGTTTGAAAGAATGATAGATGTGTTGCAGAAGTTGATAGATTTGGATCAGTGTGGTTTTGTGGATTGGAGGCAGACATTTGACAACATTAATAGAACACTGATGAACCAGTGGGAAGCAGAATGTAAGAAAATACCAATATTGGTAATGCAGAAAAAGCATTCGACAGAGTAAGGTTGGGGTTTTATGAGTAGGATAATTGAAGCATTTGCATTCCCTGATGCAATAATAGTTAATTAGGAGGCTGTATGAAGGATCAGAGGCAAGAATTAAAGTGGGAGGGTTCCTGTCTGATAAGTTGTGTTTGAACAGAGGAACCAGTCATGGGTGCCCTCTTTCCCCTTTATTTGCTTTCTATTTAGAGCAGTTGGCAAATGAAATAAGGGAATCAGAAATGCTAGGATATAATTGGTATGGCAATCAAGAAAAGTTGGCTTTATTTGCAGATGATATTATTTTGTACCCGGTAAATCGAGAAAAGGAAATCTCATTGTTGTGGAATATTTTGAGACAGTTTCATGTCTTTTCAGGATATAAAATTGATGACTATAAAACAAACGCTTAGCTGTAAATTATGTACCCACACATGAATTGGTTCAACAATACCCATATTTATGGGGACATGATAAGATGAAGTATTTAGGAGTACGGATTAAAAAAGCTTCTATTATGGCATCTAAGGACTTGTGTGAAGAGACTAAAAAAAAAGATAATACAAAAACTTGGAAACTGGAAGCTGTTGTTTATTAATATAGGTATTAAGACACAAGCAGTGAAAATGTTAAATCCCTTTAATTTTATATATGGGTCCGATATATTAACCAAAAAGGAAGTTTTGGACAATAATAAAGGGTTGAAGGAAATTATCTGGGAGGTATGTAGGATAAGTTGATCCTTCCAATAGAAACAAGGTGGTTTAGGATTACTTAATTTGAAGGGATATTATAGAGTTACATAGTTAAGGCTCATATACATAATGCATGCAAAAAATTGCAATTCAAAATGGAATAGGATGATGATGAAGCTGGGGGAAGTTCAAGAAACAAAGAGTGGGAGTGGATTTTGGATGCAGATCCTTAAGAAGAATAACAACCATAGAGAATATTATATTCATAAAGTAGCAGAAAGTATTATAAGAACTAAGCCAATACAAGAATGGAGAAATGAGATTTTTGCCAATAGGGATGGCTGTAAGTAGGGGTACAGAAAATAGGCAAGAGGAGACTGGAATTTACTGGAGAAAAATGGTAAGGGAAACCAGATATTTGGAACAAATGGCTAGAGAAGAAAGGTAACAGAGTGGGTTGATAGCAAAAAGACGTTTGCACTGCATGCTAGAGATTGCCTTCCCTATTAGGGATTGATATCAGAGTACAGGCAAGAAGAAAGGGATAGTGGAATCTTAAGTGAAAGATATGCTCTGCTGGGGAGGTTTAGTCAAATCTAGAACAGAAGCTGCTGTTAAAAAAGGGAAAATTAGTACGGAGTATAACATACTGTATGATAACTACAAAAATCAGTCAGAGGAGGTTAGAAAATATTGGAAAGAGAGACTAGTAAAGGAATTTACAAAATGACGTGTATGTCTCCCATGTATGCAACAAAGTACAGAAGGTTTTAACATCTTTGCTTGGAAGTATTTGCATAGGTATTTTTATACCCCAAGCAGACTTCAAGGAATTTTGCTCAAGCAGAAAGAGGTAACGGTATACTCTGCCAGAAATATTGGGTGAGCAAATAACTGTAACTAAGAATATGATTTTTTTTTTAGCTGAGACATAGGATCTTAATTTCCTAGACATAGTAAGGCCTTGTTAAGTTTAATTATCTAGGCTGACAAAAAAGCAATTACTAGAATAAGGAAATCATAGTCTACATAACTATTTGAAGTATTGTATATTGTAGAAGAGATAATAGAAATGGAAGATGGATCTTTATAAAAGGAAAGGAACAAATTGCATAGAAATAAATGGAAATTGTGAGGACAGTACATGCAGAATAATGTACAAGAGGAGGAGTATGGTTTAAGAGAAGGCAAGAATTCAACAATTTATGTAACAGTGGACTGATGATAATTGCAAAGAAAAGCTATGTGATTTGTAATGTATGTAGCAGAAAAATACTAATATGGTATGTCTTGAATGATAATTTGATACAGATGTAAAAAAAAAAAAAAAAAAAGTGATTTTGGTCCTTTTCCATTGCAGGGTCTCTGTGGAGTTGGTATATCCAAGATGTTAAACATTAGATCACTGTGGAAGTAGCCTAAGCTATATGGCCCTACCTCCTCCTACCAGACAGCTTTTCAAAGCTTAAGGGCAACCTCCATATACTGTCAGGATCCCAAAAGGAGCTCCTACAAAATGACAATTTACCAAAACTCAGATTTGGGCCGGTCTTGGTTTCTGAGACTGCACATTTTTATTCTGCGGTCTCTATACTTTAACACACGCAGCCACTAAGGAGACTGGGGGATAGACACATCCTCTGTAGCTGAAGAGATGACCTCTGTGGGCAAGGGAGAACCACTTTTGTCAGTCTCCTGGGAAAGGACTAGTGAAATGCCACAAGTGAGACCGTGTTCTTGTTTTAGGTTTTCTTTTTCCAGGGAGTCTGAGGAAAAGAAATATAAAAATAAAAAATGTGGCTTCTTCTATTTCTGTTTCGATGGACAGGGAATATTGGATAGGGAGTTAATTTCTGCTTTTACTGTTTCCATTTTCTCTTCAGAAAAGAATTGAAAAAAAGGGTTCCTCACTTTCTGATACTGGATTTCAGTCAGAAGAGCGGGGAGTGGGTGGGGGGGGGTGAATATTGTGTTAAGACTTTATACTCCTCCTGAAGATTTTAATTCTGAGGAAAGAGTTGTTTCAAAATTCCCTCCTGAAGGTCCTTCTATTTCTAAAACTGTAAGGAAAATTAATCAGGTTTCTCAGTGAGACCAGAATGAAATTCCTGTTGCTCAGCCAATGTATTATGATTTGTTATAGTTGGATATTCCTGAGTCTGCAACTGTTCCTCCTGTTTTATCTGCATTAGAGAATGTTTTTCTTTCAGCTTGTAGTTTACCTGACGGTCAACCTCTTGCCCCAAGAAGTCTGATAGATTGTACAGGGTTCCTCAAACTCACAAATAATTCATTTTGTAATCCTAAAACAGTCCCTGCAGTGCTTTCCCTACACAAAACTGCTTCTGGTTTTGCTAGACAGTGCAGATTTATTTATTCAGTTTAACAGGGGTAGATCAGTGATCAAAATGGACCTATTTCAGTCTCAGCCTGGTAATATGAAGGGATCGCTAGACTAAGGAGAGAAAGAGGATGAGTGAAATAGTGAAGGGATAGAGCACAAAGTGTAAAAGATAGAAAAAGTAAGGTAAGGGCACACAGAAATTAACTGGATACAATAGATACAGTGTGGAAGAGAAGTCATATATGAATGTAGTAAAATAATGTGAGGAAGACAAAGGTGCCTGACTGGTGAAGGGGGGGAGGAGTGGGCAATTAGGTGATGTATGCAGACGGAAAGCATTTGGAAGCACAGAATGAGGAGTATTATGTGATGATTTTAAGATTAGTAGGGAGGGATTCCCAGAGTTTGGGGCCTAGGATGGAGAAGGCATGGTCAGTGCAATGAAGTCTTTTACTGGGCATTGTAGAAGAGGATCAGAGTGGATAATACTTACATTGCAACTGGGTGGTTGTCTGAATAGGTTGGAGACGAGGCAAGGGCAGAAGTTCTTTGAGGAGCTTGTACAGTTGGGATTCAAGAATAAGGTTGGCATGTTGTTATACAGGTAACCAAACTAACTCATCTCTAAGGGAGAGGGTAATGAAAGCAGATAGAGTTGCTTATAGTTTGGATGATGGAGGAGTTTTTCATGGATGCTGCTGCTACCAGTAGAAGTCCATATACAAGCTGTGCTAATAGAATGCCTTTGCCAGTGGGATTCCTGGTTGATCTAGAGTGAAAGGGGGAAATTTTATAGGACCAAAATAGGAGGGAATTTATTCTCTTATGTATTTGTTCTAGTTGAATGTAAAAGTTGAGTGTGGGATCAAGCCACATACCAGTACTGATCCTATTTCCTCTGATAAAGATGGAAAAGCTTTTAACAGATTTGGGAAGAAAATGTATTCTGCTTCTACTTTAACATTCAGGATTTTAAACTGCCAGGCTCGTGTGTTAGTTTTTACTTTTCTCTGTTGAGCTTGAAAATGTTTACTAACCTTCCAACTTCAGGAGCAAAAAATTGTTTGAATGCCTCTTTTGTATCTGCTTCTCATGTTATTAAACATGCCTTAAAGTGTTCTTATTACTCTGCCGATACGGTCTTCAGGGCTACTGATTCTAGGTCAGTCGTGAGAAGATTTGATTCTTAATATCTTCATTAAATTTTCCTCTGGGCAAGGGATTTTTGTTTTTGTCCCTTCGGCAGTGGAGGTGCATAAGAGATTAGATGAGAGGGGAAAGTCGATTCAAGGTATGACCCAAATTTCCAACCATCCCTTTTCAAGAAAAGTCATTTTCTTCCCACCTCAGTTCCCCTTTTTACAAAGCAATTTAAATGTTAAGGTGTCAATAAACAGTATTTTAAAAAGCAGTGGCAAGGTGACTCCAAAAAGAAGCCTCACAAAACAAAGAAGAGTCTATTAAGATAGAATAACTATTTGCCTCTTCAGGCTCTCTCTCCCTGGCAGCCTCTTCCTCTCCCTGAGTCTTCATCTTCCAGTATGATACCACACTGTTGCAGACAGTTGTGTTCAGACATGAGGGATATACTTGGCAAATGGACTGTCTTCCTCCTCGCCCAGTAAACCAAAAATCCCTGTTTCTTCCACTTCTGAAATAAATGTTGTCAGGGAGTTATAGAACCAGTACCTGCAGACCGGGGTGGCAAAGGGTTTTATAAGCAAGGTTTTTTTCTTGTGGGACTTGGAAACCTGTGCTAGTCCTCTCCTTTCTCAATCATTTTGTAAAGGTCCCAAAGTTCAAAATGTTGTCACTTTGGATCCTGTTACCTCCGGTCACTTTACTAGCTTCCATGGTAAAGCTAAATCTAAAAAAATGACATCCTGGTTTGAAGCTATTCCATATCAACATTAGAAGCCTATTAAACAAGGTCAGCGACCTACATGAATGAGTTGCCCAGCCAGGTGGGCAAGTAGATGGAGTAACTATTATATACCCAAACGCAATACATCTTTCCCTGTACGTACCACCACAAACCCCCCTTCAACAGAGCTGCATTACTCATTTCTTTCCTTAAAAAAATAATAAACATAAAGCTCAGTGCCTCATTGTTTTATACATAACCCTTGTTCTAATATCCTCACAGCTGAAGAAATTCTACCCTGTTTCTCATCAAGCATTCCACATGAAACCATCATATTCGTTGACCTAAACATAGACTGGTGCACTATTAACTCAGAAATTCAGCTCATCCAAACACCAACAAAATTAAACAAATCAAACTGAAAAGTAACAGTACCAGATCCTGGGTCAGTCATGAGAAGATTTTAAAATAAAATTTAAAATTTTCCTCTGGACAATGTAGTTAAATAACTCAGGTTCCCTCCCAGATTCCATTAAGTGATCATCATAAGAGCACCCAAAAAATATACCTAAAAAGTTACATCAGCCTGAAAAGAAACTTGACATGGATGCCATCTGTTCCACATTAAAAACACTCCCCAATATAGAAATCACCCATGAGTTTAGTAGAATCTTTCTCAGCATACTCTTATTATAAACAGGCTCCTGTGAGAAGAAAAAAAACTCTCTATCCCTTGACTATCCTAAATTAATAATGAACAAAAGATACAAAGGTGTTGAAAGATGGCTACAAAAAATAAAAATCAGCAAAGCCATAACTACTTTGAACAGCTGAGAATCTTAGCAAAATGTGTAGGGTTTAAGAGAAAGCAGGAATTGAGTAACATAATGTGTAGATTATAGGATCAGCAACAATATATGTGATGTATAATGTTTGTAAATCTGAACTTGTTAATATGGTTTGATTACTTTTATATAAATGTAAGTTTGCCTATGTCATAAATGATAATTCAATACAGGTGTTTGAAAAAAAGAATCTCAGCAAAACACAAGATAAAAGCTGACAAAAAACATTTTTTATACTTTCTTCCAGACAACCCAACATAGTAACCCCAAGCTGTTCTGGCCCACTAATGACAACCTCCTTTACCCTGGAAAAATAAAACAACTTAATCTAACTCCAGACAACTCTCCAATCCAGAGTGCATGCCAATTCAGTAGTCACTTCATTCAGTCATTTCCCTTTTGAATGACAAAACATGCAACCATACCCCGATTACAAAACAGAAACACACACCAATTATTTCTCACTCAAGCTTCAGTACTCCTACTATCAGAAAAACAGCTATCCAGACTCAAACCTACAATGCTAGCTACAGCCAGTCTCCTAACATATGTTTGTTTCTTCTCTCCCTAAATTTCAGAGAAATTACCCCAATAAGCCAGCCTTTGTTTGCAGGCAGTCTCACCCTCCTCCAAAGGGCAAAAATAGTAGCAAGCTGGCTCCTCCTGCTAAGGGTACCCAAACTACTGGGGCTCAGAAGTCTTCCTTTCCAGGTAAACCAAGTGCTGTATGACTATCTGCCTCTTCCCAGCCATGTTCTTCTTTATCTTCGCCTTTCTTTCTCTCTTCCTGTTTGGCTTCACATTCTTGGGTTCTGTCCATTATTTGCTAGGGGTATTTCATGATGTGGAAATCCCATCTCCCTTTTATGGGCATTCCTTAGCCTCATCAGGAACAACTTCCCTTTTTCCCAGAGGTGCTTCCGAGACCCTTTGACTCCGGGTACTATTCAAGAGGTGCCTGTGTCTTGGGGGGGGGGGGGGTTTCTAGTACACAGAAAAGAGGATACTCTGAAACCTATTCTAGACCTCGCTCATCTTAACACTTTTCTGAAGGTGCCCACTTTTCGAATGTTGTCCCTTCAGACTCTATTCCGTCTTTTGCTTCCTCAGGCTTATGTGATGTCTTTGGGTCTCATGGATGCTTATCTGCATATTCTGATCCATCCCCCTTTTATGAAATTTTTGCATTTCTCTGTTGCTTCCTGGCATTTTCAGTTCTCTTCTTTGCCCTTTGTCCTTTCTACTGCCCCAAGAGTATTCACCAGATGCCTCATTCCTGTGATTGCTTTTTGCAGGCTTCAGGAGATCCAAGTATTTCCTTACTTGGATGACCTGTTTATTCAGGCCTCCTCTCCAGAGATCCTGTTGCAAAATCTTCATTTCTCGCTGCTTCTTCAGAGCCAGGGGTTCACAATAAACTTCAAAGAGTCTTCTCTGACTCCTTCTCAGGATCGTGTTTTTCTAGATTGAAGGATTCAGACAGTAGCTGTGCTGGCATCTCTGCCTCCTCCCAAGGCCTTAACACTCATTTCCTTTTTTCTAACTTTTCTTCCTCTGCTTCCATTACAGCCAGGGAATTTCTAAAAGTTCTGGGTTTCATGGCATCCACCATCCCTATGCCCCCTCTAGCCAAACTCCACATGAGAATGTTCAGTGGTTTCTGAAATCAGTTTGGCTTCAACATGCACAGCCTCTAGACTTTGTAGTTCCTCTTCTACCTTGTCTCAAGAAGGAACTCCTCTGGTGGATCCAGCAGTTGTCCTTAAATCCAGGGCTCCCTTTTCACCCCCCTCTTCCCTCTCAGGAACTGTTCACAGATGCTTCAGAGGTGTGATGAGGTGCAGGGGGTCTGATCTCTTCTACAAAAGGAGGAGCATATCACTGTCAAAAGAGATGAGAGCTCTTCTGCTGGATCTTCAGGCTTTTCACCCTCTTTCCTCCCCAGGAGCTCTCGAGTTATTTACAGGCAATACCACAGTGATGTGATATATAAACAAACAAGGGGGAAAAGATCTTACCACCTTTGCCTGTTATTACTCCTGGTATGAGATATTGCTGTCCAGTATCAAGAGACTCTTCAGGCAGTTTACATTCCTTCTGGTCAAAACATTGTAACAGACAGTCTGAGCAGGTCCTTAGCTCAGTTCCACAAATGGATGCTTCACAGGGATGTGTTTTTGGACACTGTCCACCAGTGGGGTACTCCTCAAGTAGATCTGTTTGTCTCCACTCTGAACAGACAACTTCTGTTTAGCGCTGGAGTCCCAGGTCCTCTGGTGTGAAAGGTGGACACCCTCTGCTTTTCTTGGAAGGGGTTGTTTCTTTATGCATTCCCTCCCCTTCCCCTCATTCCAAAACTCTTGTTCAAAATTCATCAAGACACTCCCAAAATCATGTAGGTGACTCCCTTTTGTCTGTGACAGCATCAGTTCCGTCTTCTTCTGCATTTAGCTAAGAGCAGTCATCACAAGTTACCTCACAGGATGGACCTACTCACACAAGACAAGAGATCTCTCATCCAACCCCACCTGTCCACTCTTCAACTGACACTGTGGGTGATAGGATTTTCATTCCACATACAGACCTTTTTTTCTGAGAACCTGCTTAGGGTCTTGCAGGAGGCCAGGAAACCCAGTACTAGGAGATCCTACTTATCCCAATGGAAGAGGTTTTCTGTTTGGTGTCGTCTTGTAACCTAGATCCACATACTGTGGATGTTCCTTTGGTTCTTTCTTATTTGTGTGAATTGCTCAATGGTGGTTTGGCTTATTTTTCTGTTAAGGCCCACTTATCAGCTATCTCTGCTTGTCTGTCTTTAACTCCTTCTTTAACTTCTAGATTTGAAGCTAAACAATTCCTTAAAGGCGTCCTTCATATTAGGCCTCCCAGGAAGCCTGTTCCTCCTCCCTGAGATCTTAAATTTGTTCTTGAGAAGTTGACTCAGGCTACTTTTGAGCTTGCTGCTTCAGCTTCCTTGCAACATTGATCTTGGAAGACTGTTCTTTTGTTGGCCCTTACTTCTGCCAGACAGGTGTCTGAGCTTCAAGCCGTTATGGCTTGTCCTCCTCTATTGGTGTTTCATAAGGACAGGGTGTCCTTGCTTACTAATCCTTCTTTTATGCCCAAGGTGGTTAATGAGTTGTCATTTAACTCATTCCCTCCAGTACAGCTTTTTTGAGTGTGTACCTTTAATTCCCAGTGGGTGTGGCTTCAGCCTTTAAAAAATGAAGTTATCACCTTACAGTTCTAACAAATACTTATTGACAGAGGTCATATGTCAATACAATTGTGTTTGCCATCATATATGTTTCAAGATAAAATATTCTGATCCCTTGTGTGTAGCATGGTTTTGGAATTATTAATGCAAATATGAACAAGTAATATTTGACGCCTAGAGGAGCAGTAGGAGGTAACTGCAGAAATGCCTGTAGACGTCACTTGGCTGTATAATCAGTCTATTAATTTGCCTAATTTTTTCCCCTGTCCACAATCTGCCAGTGAATGTGTGCTGCATGTTTTGGATGTGCATAGACAACTCAGATTTTATTTGGATAAGATTAAGTCTATTAGAAAATCTGATCTGTTGTTTCTGTTCATTCTAGGTTCCTAGGATTGGCTGTATCCAAGCAAACTGTTTCTTCTTGGATCTCAAAGGCTATTTCTTTTTATTATTCTTTTCATGGTAAGAGCCTTCCTTCTTCTGTAAAGTCTCATTCTACTAGGGCTTTGGCTTCTTCTGTTGCTTATTTCAATGGTTTGGATACTAACTCTATTCTTGAGGTAGCTACCCAAACTTCTGTGCATACTTTTATCAAGCATTGAAAGTTGCATGGCATTTTCAGAGCTAGTGCTGGTTTTGATAGGGCCATCCTTCATGGCTTTCTAGAGGGCTCTGCTGTTCCTTCCTCCTCCTGAGTTTCTTATTGAGATTTGACACTCTCCCAGATGTAAAGAATATTGCAACCAGTGAATGAAAGGACATAGTACAGTTGTGTACTATGTACTATTGCAGTATCGGATGTACTAGTTACTGCTTGGTTTTCCATAGACTGGTGGTCCTACTTGGGCTATCAGTTTTGAGAATTGTATGTCTGGACATTTATGCCCTACACTATGCGAGGAGCATAAGTGTGACGAATGGTGCACCTTAAACCAACCTAAGGCTTTTGTATACAGGCCAGACGTCAGGCTACCCGAGGCAGAGAATCCCAGACTTAAGGAATACTGCAACAGTGAAGGAAAGGGCATCTACTGTTATGGTAAGCTTTTATTTTTTCCTCCTCCTGCTTTAGTTTTTAAGCTATGGTAATATACCCATATAGCTTGGGTTCATCTGGTATATACTAAGCTAACGATTTCCAAGGCCTTTATAAACCTAAGCATGCAACCCAGCGTAACTGAGTGCCCTTGTAATGTACATCTAAATTAGAAGGCAATGTTAGTTAGGAGGTTGCTAAAAATTTATAGGGGTGTATTAGTTAGAGGATGTTTACTGTCTGCCTCTGTCTATAAGAAACATGCGGGCTACTGCAGTAGTGATATAATATTGAACATAGGTTCATAGGTTCATACTAGGCTATCTGCCCTAGGGCATTTATAAGCCTAGCCAGAGTATGTTTGGCTTTCACCACCCATTTTAAATTAATTTTGCCATGCCCTTTTTCGAGGTTAGTATACTGTGCCTCTGTCTAACAGTGACACAGAAGTGATACCCGGGGTAAACCTATGATCTCCCATCCACTCATCAAGATTCCTCTTGAAGAGAGTCAATGAGGGACTCTGCCTAACCTGGACTGGGATTTTATTCCAGAGTGAAGGGAGCCTCTGGGTTATGAATCTGTCCCTCCAGCATGTCCTATTTATTTCAGAGCTGAGGTTCAAGTCTCTTGAGTGCGTAGCTCGATGGGATTTGGATTTTTTGAGGTGCAGCATGTCCCTTAATTCCGGGTTGGACATGGCTGTATACGTCAGGCACAGATCGCCTCTGAGCAGGTGGTATGCCACTGAGTAGAGCTGGAGTTTCTTTAACCGGGCAACATATGGCATCTGTTTGAGCCCTTTGATCCTCTTGGTGAGGTACTTTTGGGGTCTTTCCAGTTGCAGGTGTTTGGTAAGGTACATCCCAAAAGGGGCATTGTACTCGATTATGGGCCTGATGAGGGATGAGTAAAGAGGCACGATGACCTCCCCTGATCTAGATGTGAATCCCTTCATGATTAGGTGGGCTATACAAAATGTTTTTCTAACCACTTTGGCCACGTGGTTGTCAAATGAGAGATTGCTATCAACTTGGGTCCCCAGGTCCCCAATTACTTCTTCTGTACTTAATGGATTACCACCTATGTGGTAATTTGTGGGCACTTTGTTTTTGCCAAAGGGGGGATGACTGTACACTTTTTGGCGTTTAGCTTGAGGCCGTGGCTCTGGCACCAGTTGTCTGTTTCTATGAGGCCCTTTGGAGGATGCTTGTGTCGGCTGGAGAGTCGATTATGGCACCCAGTTTGCAGTCATCTGCGAACTTGGTCAGCCACATTCCTTCCGTGTTGGCCTGTACCTCCGAGAAATATATACCAAACAAGAGAGGTCCCAGGACTGAGCCTTGTGTCCCACTTGTAACTGGTTTGGAGTCTGACATGGCTCCAGCAATTCTAACCATGTGGGTTCTGTCCTTGAGCCAGTTTGCAACCCATCTAGTGACATAGGGGTTTATATTTAAGCTGGTGAGCTTATCTATAATGCCAGAGTGGGGTATTGTATCGAAGGCTTTTGCGAGGTCCAGGTAGGCTGTGTGGACCACCTTCCCTTCGTCAATGGCCTTGGTGACGGTTTCAAAGAAGTCGACCAGGTTTAAGAGGCAGGATCTGCCCTTAACAAAGCCGAACTGGGTAGGATCCAGTGTCTGTAGGTCCCCAATATCTTTATTTATGAGGTCCATGATGATCCTTTCCATAGCTTTGCAGACCAAGCTAGTCAGGCTTATGGGGCGATAGTTTCCAGGGACCGTTGAGGCACCACCTTTGTGGAGAGGGACCACTGTTGCTGTACACCACTCTTTGGCTACATATCCTGTAGTAAGGCTGAGATTGAACAGTAGTTTTATGTTTGGGTTTAGCTCTTCTTGGAGTTCATGTAGGACGCAGCCCGGGACACCGTCTGGTCCCATTGATGCTGTGTTTTTTGCTTTGGAGAGGGCGGCTCTCACCTGAGCATCTGAGATGTTAGGGGGGGCAGCACTCTGCTGGGATAGATATTTGCCCTTTTGGTGGGGAGGGGGGGGACGTTTGCACTGAACCTGTCAGCTAGGATGTTGGCAATGTCTGTGGGTTTGGTGTATTATTTGTCATTTTGGACTAATTCTGAGCATATTTGGGAATTCCCACCCAGGTTCCTAACATAACTAAAGAAAACCTTGTGATTATCCTTAGTGTCCTGTGCAATTTTTCTCCCGAAGCTGGCCTTAGACGATTTTATGAGTGCCCGTAGTTTTTTGCTAATACTGATCAGAGATGCCTTCCCTTGTTGGGATTTTGCTCTATCATGTAGTAGCTTCCTCCTTCTATTGTATAGTTTGTTTATGGCTGGGGTCCAACAGACAGGACGTCTGCCTTTGGAGGATTGGGTCTTGGTTTTATTTGGGATTGCATGATCCATGCATTCCTGAAGGTGTTCATAGAATGCATTTATAAAGGATTCTGCGGTCTGGGCCGTATTTTCCACAGGCCCGGGGTCTTTGAAGGATTCCACCTCGGTTTTGAGGAGTGTGAAATTTGCTTTAGAGAAGTTTTTCTCTGTGGTTTTCTGGGCAGGGGGTTGGGTCGGGATGTGAATGTCCAGTTGGATTAGTTTATGGTCTGATCTTACCAGTGAGGAATACACTTCTGGTCTGGAGCATAGAGTCCCCATGTTGGTGATGATCAGGTCCAGTATGTTTTCCCCTCTTGTGGGAGTGGTAACAAGTTGTTCCATAGCATTTGAGTTTATGAATTCTAGGAACCTTTGGGCTAGGGTGTTGGAGCTAGAGTAATACTCCCAGTCTATGTTTGGGTAGTTGATATATAATGACCAATATAATGGTGTTTGGAGAGACCTTCATATTTTCCAGTGTTCTCAGGAAGGCCGAGTGGGGTTCCTGGGTTTGGGAGGGTGGTCTGTAGCAGGCTATAAACTGGAAGGCAGTTTTACCCACTGTTAGTTGCACATGGATAGTCTCTGATGCTTCGTGCTGTGCCACCAACCTGGAGGTGTGGGTATCTTTGATGAATATTGATACTCCCCCTCCTTTTGTAGTTCAGTCCAAGTTTTGGGGCCGAAAAGCATGGTATGAGGTATAACCTGGTAGTGCTGGGGTGCTCTCGGGAGCCCTGAACCAGGTTTCTGTTACTGCACAGATATCGATGTTCTCCATGCTAAGGAGCATTTCGAGTGCGTGCATTTTGAGGTTTAGACTTCTGGCATTGAGTAGCATTACTCTTAGTTTCTTATCCCTTGTGATACCTATGGAGGTGGGTTTGTCTTTTGAGCCTTGCCTAAAAAAGGCACTATGGGGGTAGCAAGAGCCTTTGTCAATATCCGAAAGCCCAGGGGTGACAGGTGCAAGCCGTCCTTAGCGAAGCATCGTGGCTTGTCGAGCATATCATCCCAGGTTGACAGGCATTGGATCCCCTTTGAATGCACCAATACTTAAGCCAATTGTTGAAATTGATCATCTTGTCTTCATATTGTGGCATCATTCTTGGTGAGGGTAAGATGCTACTCAAGGTCAGGGTCATACCAGCCTGGGCTACATGCTCAGAGAGCTCCTCTGTCTCTTTTCATGTAGTCCAGGGAGGTACGTCTCAGGTCATTCACACCAGCATGGACAATGACTGAGTCATATTTGTACTTGCCTTGGAGTGACCTGAGTGCTTGTGTTATGTGGCGGATCCTAGCGCCCGACAGGCTGCTCACCGTGACCTTCTCCTTGTTCAGCCTGGTGAGTGGGACGTCAGTGTGCCTGACTATAGAGTCACCTATTACAAGTGTATCAGGTGTGTTGTTTAGCCTTAAGGGCTGTGACTGTTCAGCACACTGGCTTTGTGAGATGTGTTGCATGTGTTTTGTTTTGGGGTAGCGGTTGCTTGGGCGTCTGCTTTGGAGGTCTCTGCTGCTTAGGCAGATCTTTATTTAGAGCCTCAGAGTATGTTTTTGTGTGATTATGTGTTACACAGCACAGTCATGCAATTAATCTTACCTTAACAGTAGATGCTCTTAATAGATTACTGTTGCAGTAGCTGTCCTTCCCTCCTTTTGGTGTTTTTCATATTGTCAGGGTAGAGATGTCTATACACTTGTGTACTTAGTTGCACTTATGCTTCATTTCCTAGCATCTTTCCCATTCAGGGCTATAGCCTCCTTTAATGAGACCAGGTAGATCTGAAGTGTTTGGTGCTTTAACTGTCCTTTTTGTACGAGTTCATCTTGGGCCCCTGACAGAGCACATGACTGGCACTCTTAAGCTATAAAAAGCTGGCCAGTGGCAAGCTATTGGACCCATATAGCTTAGGCTACTGTAACAGTGATTTATTGGGATGTCCACTGTTATGGAAATTTACTTACACAACTGTAATTTAGGGGTGTGGGGCTTCTTCACTCATGGGGGGAACAAGGAGGCTTGCCTTCCTGCAAAATCATTTTTTTGTTTTTACACTAAAAGTCGTTATCAACAAACTGTTTCATTGCACTCGGACTCACTTAAATTGCGATCTACAAGTCAAAATCATTCCATCTACATTCACATGAAAGTGTAAAAGAATCAAGGAGGCTCCTTTGGTTCCATATAGGAGTCAGTTGTTTCATTTCCAGACTCTACCATTTGGACTCACCTTAACTCCCAAAGTGTAACCAAGAGCACACTGATAGTGGCAGTGCATCTTAGACTCGAGTGCCGGGGGTCTTTCCTGGATGATTGGTTGCTGCTTGCCCCAAAGATGGACAATTTTACAATTTCAAGTAAGTATCTTCTGACCCTATTGCAGTTCTTAGGGATCAGAGTGAACATTGCAAATGTCTAGCTGGTGCCAAGTTATATTCATTGGATGCAAACTGGATGCTGTGTGAACATGGCAAAGTCCAAGCTGGTGTTGTCTCAGGCAGTCACATTCATCAAATGCAAACTGTATGTTGTTTCTTCTGTATACCTCTTTCCAGTCAGAATTCTTTCTCTTCAGGGATTCTTGAAGGTAAAACTGTTCCAGCACCCACTTGTCTGTGGCCACTTGGGCTCATGACAGCTTCAGTCTGCTTGGTTACAAATACCTGATATTTAGACTCCTTGTTCTTTAGATCCATGTAGTGAATCCCATGGAATGTCCAATCAGAATATTTTAAAAATGCAAAGATCGTGTATCCAGGCAGATCATTCCTTGCCTGTATCCCTATTTTGACAGTCACACTGGACATCTGTTCACTTGGATACTTGGATGGGGGGAGGCATTTTCAGGAGAAGACAAGTCCAAAGGATAAGGGTCAAAAAATGAGGAGTCTCTGCACATATGCATTCTGGAAATGAGAGCCTTTTTTCTTATTAGTCAGGTATTTCAAGACTGTCTGCTCTCCAAGGTGCTCTTGCCATCCACATTGACAATATGGCTGTGATATGGCACCTGAACTCATTCATATCCTTGTGTTGGGGAGGCATTAGAGTTTGCACATGGGCTTTTGCTACCAGTCATCCTCTCTCTGCCAGCTATATTCCAGGAGAAGCTATTTCTTCAGCAGTCCAACTCAGACTTTGCCTACTGATACCTCAAGTGCAGTCCTTGTGGGATGGAAATGTGTGTACTGGGAGAAGCCTTACTAAGACATCTTTGCATCCCCACCCAACACAAAATGCAACAAATTATTTTTACTTATTCCTCCATCAAGATGATGTCCATAAATGTCATCTAGACACCCCCCCCCCCAGTATCTCCTCTACAATTTTCCCTTATCCACAAGTTTCTCTTGAAGGTAAAGATGCACATAGTCATCCTGATGAACTCTCCTTGAGCCCTGGCAAGTATGGTTTTGCCCGCTTATTGTCTTATATTTTAGATAGGCCTTTACATCTTAGGCCAACCAAGAGACTGACAACTCTCCTGTTCAAACTGGACTTTCATTCCTTTGAGTTAATTGAATGGCTTCTCCATTTCTAGTGATGTCCAGTAACCATTCTTACCTAGGAAGGGTGGCCCAAGTTCCTAGGTCACTTCAGAGACTGAACACATTTAAGGCCCCTTAAGAGTGAGTTGACCCATTTTTCCATTTGGGCTGTGGGCTTGGGCATAGAACCCTTTCACAGCCCTTGTGCCATGCATTTTTGATTACTTATCTAGAGTTTATCTAGAGTTTGACTGAGGTCTTGGTTATTTTTCAGTCATATTTCAACTATCAGCCTTAGCTAATTTTTACCAATGTGCTAATTCCATGGCATTGGTTTCTCTGGTGGTTTGCAAAACAATTCAGAAAGGTATCTTTCTTCTGTGTCTCCTGTCAGGGACCGTGTTCCACCTTGGATTTATATTTTTGTGTTAGAGTTTGACTCTGCCACCGTTTGAACCTGCAGCTATGATAGAGTTTAAGTTTGTATCCTGGGAGATTTTTTTTATTCATTCTCTCAGCTAAGAAAATTTTCTTATTTGCAGTCCTTGCTGTTAATCCTGTTTATATGGTGTTTCACAAAGATTGTTTGGACCATCCCTTCTTTCATGCTCAAGTAGCAATGGAGACTAAAGTCTGTTAATTTACCAGCATTCTGTCCTAATTGCTGAAATTAAGAATATTTGTTGCATTACATAGCTGTTCATAAACTGTTATGTCACTTTAAAATATTGAGAAACATTCTCAACTTTTTTCTCATCTTCTACAAAGAAGTTGGTTAATAAAGTTTCAAAGTTAATTTTATCTAAATGCTGTTAAACTGTATTCAGTTTTATTATCGAAAACATAATCATTGATATCAGAGCCCAAGTCCCACACTACTAGGGCCTCGGCCACTTCATAGGCAGTCTTTAAAAATCATCATCGGATGACATATTCTGCAGTGGCTTTCTGAGCATTCAAAACTTTTTTGCAGGACAGTATATATTGGATATGATCTCCATATCCCAGGCTTCCTTCAGTGCCACCATGTTCCTGGGTATTGCATCAATAATTCCAAAACCATACTATTTGCAAGGTTTTAAAATATTTCATCTTAAAGCTTACACAATGGCAAACTCAACTACATTAACATTTGACCTTTGTCTAGTGCAGATAAATAGATATTAACTGTTGTTTTATGATAACAAATTTCTGTAGATATAATTTTCACATTTTTAAATATCTCAACAACCAAGTGACACAGACAGAACTCCTTAGCCTTATATGAAAGCTCTCAGCTGGGTGAATAAAATGTTGCTGACAGTATGTGCGTAACTTTAGCGGTTGTTGAGATATTGTAAGTTGTTTACAAAGTATTACAAACATAATAGATACTGGGTTTACTGTAACTTATAAAATTGGGTTTAAGACCTAGAGTCTAAAGAATACTACCACAATAAAAAATAGTTTGTGCTGAAGAGTTTGCCATTTATAATTCTTTAATAACCCCTATGGTTGCAGAGATATGAATATTTTTTTGAAATGTGAGGACATAATTGATTCTATCAAAAGGCTTAGGCTCTGCCCTCTGGAAGTTACAGTGCAAACTTCCTGAGCTCCGTTGGAAGAAATTAGTTAATGATACTTCTGGATTGGCAGTTCCATCTTCATTATCATTTCCAGCCTCTTGTCTCCAGCATTAGTCCCAACTAGCCTGATGGGTTGTACATGGCTTAATTATCTTTCTGCTGTGTATATATTTGTACTGGAGGACACTTCTGGTTGTCTTCATACTTTCAGATAAGACACCTGTCATATGAACTATATGAGCTTTGTTTTTCAGGAAGTTTGTTGTCCATCTCACCACATAAGGATCTATGTTTAAAAGATTTAACTTAGTTACAATGTCCACATGGGGTGTGGTTTCATGTGCTTTGGTTAAGTCAAAATATGCTGTGCAAACAGCATGACCACTATCACTACATACTTTACCTAAGACCTTGAATTTGCTACTTCTGAGGGGGAAGAGCACTGATATGAATTTGTTCTATCTCGCCTTCATTCTCACTGATGGGTTCGGAGCCGATCCTCGGCTCCGAATCGGCCAGATGCTAAAGCTCGAAGTCTTCAAACAGCTCGTGGCCTACTCCCTATCGCATAATGCAGTAGTGCTTCCCTCAGATCTCCTTTGCCGCTGCAACAGATTAGGAGTTCCTCGACAGCTCTGGCCAGTATTGTTAGAATATCTTTGTATATTTTTTCCACAATTCTTGTTTAGTATAACTTACGATTTTTCCATACTTTTTTAGTGTTTGATAGTTGTACTTAAAATTAGAGTGTTTTTTTCTGTTTTTGTGTCCGCTTCTCTTCTAGGCCTACTTATAACAATTCTCTTAGAGATTATTTAGTTTAAAGCAACTTTCCACCCTATCCCTTCTTCTGTCTGCTTTAAAGTAGCAAGCCCGTTTTTTTATTAGGGCAGTAGTAGTTTGTTTTTCTACTGTTAGATTTGAATTTGTAAATTTAATTCAGCCCTGTGGTTGTTGTTAGGGTTGTATTACTATTATTTTATCTTTGAATAACATTGTGTGCTTCTTATAGTTAGCATACCGTAGTTTCTTTTAGTTTACAGTTAAACCCCTTTTTTTGGGGGGAGGCTATTATTGTTATTGATATTGTGTGCCTTAGAGTTACATGGAGTGTGTGGTCGTATTATATATTTTATAGTTAGAGCCCTACATTGCCTATGCAGGAGTAAGTTAGTGGCGAGAGGTTTACTAAAATTTTCTTTTCAACAAGCCTTGGATAAGGACAAACCTGCTAAGTCATCAAAAACTTTATCTTCCAGCTCGTCCTCGGAGTCGGAACCGAAAAAAGGCTCATTGATATCCAAATCTAGCCGGACTACCACCTCGGCTCCAATGCCTACGGAACCAGAGGTTGTTGTCAGTAGGAGCCAGTCCCAAGTATTGGAACTGGTATTCTACTATAAAGTCTCCAGTTTTACAGTCAGAGGCCTTTTTTATAGCTTCCCGGTCCTCAAGATTATCGGATAAGGATATGGATCGAGTGGTACAGAGGCTTTTGCAGTCACAGGCGCTAGCAAAAATTCTAACGGGTTAGACCCTTAGGGCTTCGGAACCGACCAAGACCCAGCCCATTTCTTCTGTTCCTCCTCCATTTCATCCCCAAAATTTCAGAGCCAGAGTATTCGGAACCGATCTTTCGGTGCTGACTCTGCCTCTCGGGGCTTCAACTCAGGTGAGTTCGGCACCTACCTCGTGCTCAGAGCCCATGGCTTTGTCACCGTGGAGACTGCCTTCTTCTACTTATCCGGGCGTCTCTTTGGATCAGAGCTGAGGGGGGGGCCTTCGATGCTATGAGGAGAGCGTTGTCCCCGCGGGCACCCACATCATTGGTACCAGCAATCTCCTTCCCTAAAGCTCCTGTGTCTGCCTCTGCTTCACTGATCCCTCAAAAGTGTAGAGACCCGGAGTCTCAGGTCCCCCCATTGGGTGAGCCCTGCTCTTCCGGGACCTTCCCGGAAGCTCCCACTGAGGAGGTTCCCGGGAAGAGGATTTGTAAGAGGAAGCATCTGGATTCCCCACAAGAATCCATCACATCAGATACTGACTTAGATGAGTCAGACAGATTCCCCCTCTGAAGATCTCTCTTTTGGTGATCTCTTAGAAATACTGAAACAGAGGGGTGGCTGAAACCCCCTTAACCTTACTGATGATGAGTCAGTACTCCTGAAGGCTTTCAGGTCTCAACCCTCCACCTCTTGGGTGACTCTGGCTTTTGATGAGTTGTTGTACCTTCTCTCTCGAAAGGCTTGGGAGTCCCCAGATACCCTTGAACCAGTTCCTCAGAGGCCTAACAAGTTTATAACGTCACCCCAGGACAAGACTTTCCTTAACAAAAGAGTACCCATTGATGCTATGGTGGTGGCAGCGGCGGCCACCAAAAGGGAGTTATCTGTGACCTCCACATCTGTTCATCCTCCTAACAGGGATTCTAGGATCATGGACAGATACAGAACGTGCATGTTTAGTTCAGTGGCCTTTAATCTTTGATCCCTAAACTACCTTACACATTTTACTAGATTGCATAGAGATCTCCTTAAGGAGTTGGGAGATACTCTACAGGGTGTGGTAGCTGCGGGGGTCTCAGATGAGGTAAATTCCCAGCTTGCTACCCTAAATTCCCTTATAAACTCTTCCATGCATCTGATTTCATATGCAGCTGATGGAACAAGTAGGGCAGCGGGTGCAGAAATTGCTCTTAGGAGACACTCCTGGATGCGCTTATGTTCCTTTGTGGAGCCCTGCAAGTCATCCTTTGTGAACACCCCCTTTGTTGGTTCATCACTTTTTGGACCGAAAGTGAAGGAAACGCTTACCAGGTGTGAGCAAGATGGAAAGACTCGGTCTGCTGTAGGAGTCTGTTTTTCCACCCCTACCAGACCTTATCCTAAAGGTCGGAAAAGTGGGAAAATGTAGTTCTGTAAACTCCAAGGAGCTTTCTTTGACACACGTGGTGAAACCTCCTCTTGAGGCAGAGGAGGGGGCAATAATGAAAGACGCCATCCACACGGCAGAGGGGGCCCGCAAAATCAGGGTGACAGGGATCAGTTCAAAAAACACATAGAGCACTGCTGTAGCTATCAAGTTTTCTTTATTAACACATTCTGGTACCTCGGCCCCATCAGCCTTCAATGGAATGAATACATATAAATCAGGCAGCTTTTTATAATAAATCACCGCACTCAGTTCCACTAATAAATTAATCAATCAATTAGAAAACATTAATTAACTTTGCTTAAATACACTTCATTACAAAACAGAGATCCCCCCCCCACACTTCATTACAAAACAGAGATGTGGCCCCCCCCCATATAATATACACTCACACTTCATCATTAGCAAAATAGTAGAAGTGAACTATACATACATTTTATACAGTGCATTATCAAAATTCCTATAATAAGTTTATTTGTTAAATAATTTCATCAATTTATTTATATTAAATACTAATAAAGATATACACTGTCCATAAGAAAATATTTGAATTGCAACCTCCCTAAGCCCTATTATACTAAATAATACCATGAATATTTTGTTTTGTAAACATGTTTGTATTAGTAGATATGCTATACTACTTCACCTTAAAATATTATTTCATTTATCTATATGTAAAATATTGTGCAATGAAATCCTAATCATATTGTAAACAACAAATAAATAATAAATACTAAATATGCCACTCTATTTCTAGATTTAAACCTTTCGGGAACAAAGTGCCAAAATAAACTATTAATTTAGATTCCAACTGAATTAATTTCCTTTTAAATTCATCATCCCCCAAATTTTGTTCAAAATGTGGCTTTGCCAGTACACTAAAGAAAGAAACATCTAAGTGACCTCCATGTGCACTGCAAAAGTGCTGTGCCACTGGACTATCCAGTCTCTTATTTCTAACATCTCCTAGATGTTCTAAGATTCTGAATTTAACCTTTCTCTTTGTCTGTCCCACATACCATTTACATGGTGTGCATCCACATCCAATGATGTAGACCACACCACATGAATTACAGTTAAACTCATTTTTTTACAAAGAACTTTTTCCCATTGATAGCCCATCCATCCACATTTTTTATTTTTCCACACACCTTGCAACCCCCACATGGAAATACACCTTTCCTTTCTACTACCTCAGTTTTATTTCTCGTCCTTAAATAGTTCTCAAATTATTAAACCTTCCATATTACAAAAACAACCTTCTTAGGGAACAAATGACCTACTACTTCATTACCACAAATAATGGGCCAAAGATCATTGACTAACTTTCTGAGTTCCCCAGAAAAAAGGGGAAAATTTACTAACAAAAAAGAGGGGTTCAGCTTTCAATTCATGCAAATTGTTATTATCAATAGCTTTCCTGCCTTGAACTGACTTTCCATTTAATCTCTCGAATCCCCTTTTACTTCCCAATTTTTCTAGGGCCTCATTAATACATTCCATGTTGTAACCATGCTTTAACAACCTATCTTTGACCATTACAAACTCCCTCTCTAAAATCTTCACATCAGAGGTATTAGTTTGTATTCTTTTAAAATTCCCCATATGGTAGTGACTAGATCCAATGATCAGGATGAGCACTACCTGCTTCCAGAAAACTGTCCGCTGTAGTTTCCTTATGGAAAGGTTTGTACTGCAACAAGCCATTCCCATCAACATAAAATTCAACATCCAGGAATTGCATACATTTTCTATTTGCTCTGTAGGTGAACTGTAATCCATATGTATTGCGGCCTAACAAATCCATAAACTGATCAAATTCACCAATATTTCCACTACATACAAAAATCAAATCATCTATAAATCTTTTAAACATAACCTTATTTTTGAAAAAAATCAGTTCCATAAATAAACATATTTTCAAAATATGACATAAACATGATTGCATATGAGGGGGCAAAAGCAGCCCCCATTGCTGTCCCTTCCAATTGTAAATAAAAATTTCCCTCAAAAACAAAATAATTATGCATCAAAGCAAACTCCAAAAGTTGACAAATGCATGTGGTTTTGGGTCCTTCTCCCAACATTCTCATAACTGCTTCTAGACCCATTCTGATATTGATATTGGTGTATAATGAGTTTACATCCACACAGGCCAAATACAGGTGAGGGTTCCATTGGATTTTCTTAACTTCTTCCAACACATGAGCCGTATTTTTGATGTAAGATTGTATCCTTGGGAGATATGATTTTAACTGGGAATCCAGAAAAATCCCAACATTTTGTAAAAACGAACCCACCCCAAGACAATAGGTCTACCAGGGGGGTTTTCTAGACACTTTTATGAATTTTTGGGATAACAAAAAACATAGCATCTTTAGGAAATTTCACATACAACTTTTTAACATCTCCACCAGAAAAAAAATCCAAAAGTTCTAACAAGGAACTATTAAATTCCTTTACTGGATTGCAACTCAATTTTCGATACGCCCTGACATCTGTTAACAAATCCAAGGCCATGTTGCTGTAATCCTTTTTATTCAAAATTACCGAATTCCCTCCCTTATCTGCCTGTGTGAATGCAAACTGATCAGTCACAGTTCGAAGTTGTTTCAAAGCTAACCATTGAGCTTTATCCAAATTCCATGATTTTGACCCAGATAAGCATTTGTTGTATGCAAATTCCACCTGTTTACATAATACACTCTCAAAAACATTAATAACATGAGTGCTTCTTGGGGGCATGAAAGAACTAACATATATGGCACCTTGGGTACTGTTAATTTACTATACCCAGTTAAAAAACCTTCATTTGTATTACTTTCATCCTTTGAATCTTCACTTTCCTCATCCCAAAAAACAAAAGGATTTTCATGCACTGAAATGTCTAATAAAGAATTGTCCTCAGTTTCAATATTTACATCAGTTGATACACACCCATTACTTTCTAAACAAACATTTTGTTTTTTAAAACCAAAAAACACTCTCAGATTTAGCTTCCTACAGAAAACTTTGATCTCATTTATTATATTCACCAATGAAGGAAAAAATGTAGGCACATATTTCGTGCCTTTGACCAAAACACTTTCCATTGCTTTAGTTAAAACCAAATCCGATAAATTAACAATTTCCAAGCTATTATTTCTTACTTGATTCACATTTTCTAGTATTACATCTGAATTAAATTTCTTAAACATAGAGCCAACAGGTTGGCTAAAATTAAAGTTCATCTTCCGCTGTGAAGTGCTGATGCCATGGTACTCGGGGAGATCCACGTCTATTAAATGTTTAAAACATGCCTCTAACTGTCTTTCACAACAGTTTAGTTCTTTCTCCCCTTTCCCTGGAACCTTTTTCCTTTGCTCTTCCCTCGATTCTGGTCTTCCGTTGAGTCGCCCTCTGCCATGAATAAAACCTCCTCTGAAGCCCTTCTCACATCTCAAAAGGTACACTTTTCCACCCATTCGATACGAACTCCACAGATGACGTAGACGTCTCACGAGACGAAGGCCCGGAACGTGATCTTCCTCTTTTGAAGCCTCCTTGCTTGAAATGCCCCCCTAGGCTGTTTGCGTTGCCATGAGAAGATGATACCACTACTGTAGTCCGTGGCATCACATGCTAGTTTGTTTTTTTCTAGCAACAACCTCAATCTCTATTTTGGCAATGCCCACCTTGATTTCAAGCAATTTGTTTGAAAAGCTCGATTCAGAGGTGTCATTAATCAAAGTCTCTTATAAATCCATTATATCATTACGTATTTTACTGTGAGCACGAGTATTTCTTTTGATAAGAATTTTTAACCAACTTAAAGTACATGCAAGGGAAACGGACTTCCACTCCTCCAAGAGGTCTGTTTCATCCTCTGTAAATTCATAAGCTGGAAGCCTGTCAACTCTCAATCCCATGGGCATGATATTCATATCAACATACTTTTGTAACAGTTTTATATCATAATATAATGACACCTCCTTTTTTTAACAAATTCTCCAACTGCTCATACCTCTCATCTGTTCGGTGGTCCCTCCCCATAGACCAAGGATAATTTTCCAACAATTTATTGTCTCTCTCCTTCCACATCTCTGTACATCTGAATTTATTCACTTTAACTTGTGTTCTGAAAACACCTGGAACAGCAGACGCTCCCTCCAACGACATTGTATAAACACATAAACTGCTACTTCCAAACTGGAAAAACAGGAATACTCTTCAAAAAACACATAGAGCACTGCTGTAGCTGCCAAGTTTTCTTTATTAACACTTTCTGGTACCTCTGCCCCACTGGCCTTCAATGGAATGAATACATATAAATCAGGCAGCTTTTTATAATCCATCACCACACTCAATTCCACCAAAAAATTAATTTTTCAATTAGAAAACATTAATTAACTTTGCTTAAATACACTTCATTACAAAACAGAGATGTGCCCCCCCCCACATAATATACACTCACACTTCATCATTAACAAAATAGTAAAAGTGAACTATACATACATTTTATACAGTGCATTATCAAAATTCCTATAATAAGTTTATTTGTTAAATAATTTCATCAATTTATTTATATTAAATACTAATAAAGATATGCACTGTCCGTAAGAAAGTATATGAATTGCAACCTCCCTAAGCCCTATTATACTAAATAATAACATGAATATTTTCCCCTCCTATGCAATCATGTTTATGCCATTTTTTGAAAATATGTTTATTTATGGAACTGATTTTTTTTTCAAAAATAAGGTTGATGTTCATCGTGTTACCCTGCTGCAGTCATCACACTCTGGTTATCCTGCCGTCAGGCGGTCCCGCAGTCAGCCAGAGTTCCAAAGTCTTGGTCCGGCGTCGGTTGCTGTTGATTCTTCCCTGACATCAGTGCGCCAGGGGTATACAAGAGGCATTCAACGCCATTTTCTTCCATCTTTCTTGCCGTGCAGTGCCCGAAGCAGAAGCAGTTCGCAAGTGCCGGTCGGTCGACACCTGAGATTTTCGAATCGAATTTCAGTCTGAAGTCTTCAGTAAAGCTAACCTTTTCTTGCCTCAGTCCGATGTCAGAAAGAGTTAACAATTGCATTTATTGTGGAAAGCAAATACCTTATAAGGACTTCCATTCTTATTGTATTCCTTGCCTAGGCCCAGACCACGACATCACAGGTTGTCGGTTTTGTGCTAGGTTTAATAAACGAACTATCAAACGCCGTTTTGACTTCGCACGACATTACTTTGGTAGGAAATTTAATTATATCATGCCGTCGGAGCAGCTGACAACCGGCATGCATGAAAAACGCAAGGATAAGGACAGGCAGCCTAGGACCAAGCCAGACTCCGAGGCCTCTGCTGGGCCTGTCGCCGGTTCTCCGGTTTTCAGTGAGGCGCCTACGCAGCCCCTGACGACCGCAGAATTGGAACCCCAGACAGCTGCGGATTCTCAAGTGGAGTGTACTAGGTCGTCGCAGCCATCTTCATTAGGCCCTTCTGACACCGGAGCAGGAGGAGATCCCAGTGCAATAGAAACACCTTCGGTTGCAGAAGGTGTCTTCAGACCGACTACACTCACCATTAAATCTTATGCTAAGCTTAAAACTCCATTAAAACCAAAAAAGACTGTACATCAGTCTCCAGTTCAAGGCCCCATGCCTAAGAAACAGATGCTTAAGATGGCTGAAGATTTGATTTCCCTAATCAGGGGTTCCCATCCCCCTCCAGATAAAAGACCAAGACAAGAGGAGGATTATGCTTCCTCTGACCAGGTTTCAATTTCCTTAGATTCTTCTGAGGAACAGGATTACACTTTTTTCCCTCCTAATGAAGACTCTGATGCTGAAGACTCTATTCCCTCAGCATCTCCCCCTGAAGACTACTCCTTTGGGGAAACTTTACATACCATGAGGGAACATTTCCACTGGGAAGGCCAGGACTACTCTGATTCTAAGAAAAGGCTCCGAGAGTTCCTTTTACTACCCCAGCACAGACCACTTGCTATCCCTCCAGTTTTAGACATTGTGGATGATGATTACTTGGAGTCTAGTCTAAATCCAGACTCTCTACGTCCTGCTCCAGCCAAACCAGACAGATACTACAGAGTACCTGACTCACACAAATTCCTTTATAAAAGCCCTGTGGCTGACCCAGAAACAATTTCCCAGGGTCCCAAAGGGGCTAAAGCTTCTATGGCTAAAAACCCTGTACCCTCTGAAAGGGATTCCAGAGCCCTAGATAGATGGGGAAAGAAGATATACCCCTCTGCTACTCTGGCTATGAGAGCATTAAATTGTCAGTTTCACATGCTGAAATATCATTGATTCCTAATGTCTCAATTAAAACAAAAAATGAGCACACATTCTGAACAGTCTGAATTCAAGGAAATGCATGATCTGTTGCATGCAGCTGAACAGGTGGGCAAACATACTTTGCAATGTGGATTTGATTCATTGGAAGCTTCCTGTAGAGCAGCTGTTACTGGGTCTGTCATACATAGACATGCTTGGTTAAAAGAACAAACCCTACCTGATCATGTTAAAACAATATTATTGGATGCATCTTTACAGCAAGATGTATTATTTGGTGTCAAAGCAGAAGAGGTTTTAAAGAAAATGGAGGATAAGGCAAAGTCTATGCAGACGGTCAAGGATTTTTTACAGGTACAACCCCCTCGTTTCAACAGAAATTGGCCAACAAAAAACTGGTCCTTTCCAGCTTCTGACAGATCACAGAGGGGCAAATACAGACGTCCAAGAGGCAGAGGTTAGTCACAAGGCCCTTACAAACCTCACCAATGGGGTGGAGAAGACAGGCCCCAAGCTAGCAGAAGATGAACACAATAACTCAACCCTCAAACTACCAAGCAAATCTCTCTTGGCAGCTCTCTTGGGAGGAAAATTAGCACTTTTTGCAGACAACTGGCACATCATCACAAAAGACAAATGGGTCCTAAACATTGTCTCACAAGGATATAGATTCCACTTTCATGCCTTGCCAAGGATAAAAGGAATGCCAAACCTGCCACCAAATCAGTGGGCAGAGGCACAAAAACAAATTACAGCTCTCATGGACATGAGAGCCATTCAACAGGTACCTACACGGGAGCAAGGACAAGGATTTTACTCAAGACTCTTTCTAGTCCCCAGAAAGGACAAAGCATGGAGACCCATTCTGGATCTTTCAATTCTGAATACCTATCTGCAAGTACCAAAATTCAAGATGTTTACACTACAGCAGCTTCTTCCCATGCTGGGCAAGAAAGCTTTGCTAGTAACGCTGGATCTCAAGGAGGCATACCTGCATGTCCCAATCAGACAAAATTGCAGAAGATACCTCCACTTCATTGCAGGTTCAACCCATTATCAATTCTCTGCATTGCCCTTTGGCTTATCTACTGCGCCCAGGGTCTTCTCAAAATGCCTGGCACCAGTAATTGCATACTGCAGACAAAGAGGAATTCAAATATACCCATACCTGGACGACTGCCTTATTCAAGCAGAAAGCAAGGACATTCTCTTAAAGCATCTGGCATTTGTCAAACACCTTCTAAGTTGTCTAGGGTACACAGTAAACGAAAAGAAATCAAAACTAGTGCCCTCACAAAACATAATGTTCCTGGGTGCCAGCTTGAATACAACGGCCCAGATGGCTTATCTCACACCAGACAAGCAACACCAGCTGACTCAATACTTCAAAATAATGGCAACAAAGACCCAACTCCCTGTAAGAAAAATTCTGCAGGCCTTGGGATTCATGGCATCTTGCATACTACTAATACCATTTGCAAAACTGCATATGAGGAAATTACAATGGTACCGGAGAAGCATATGGACTCAGCACAGCCACAGCTTGGAAACAATGATACCACTCATTCCCTGCCTTCAACAGGAGTTTTTGTGGTGGGCACAGGCATGTCACCTCAACAAGGGTCAGCCTTTCACCTTACCCAGAGCCAGGCAAACTATAACAACAGATGCATCGGACTATGCCTGGGGAGCACACATGGCAGGACAGTGCATTCAGGGCAAATGGACTACAGATCAAAGGCATCTGCATATCAATCAAAAAGAAATGCTAGCAGTACAGAATGCCCTAACAGCTTTCAAGGACCTCTTACACCCAGGACAACTACTAATAAAGACGGACAATACCACAGTAATGTGGTACATAAACAAGAAAGGGGGCACACGTTCCTACCCTCTATGCAGGCAAGCAATGACCTTGTGGAACACGGCACTGTCTTACCAAGTTCAACTACAAGCACAATTCCTGCCAGGAAAGAAAAACACATTGGCAGACGAGCTAAGCAAGAAACATCATGGATCCCGACGAGTGGAAACTAGATCCACAAGTATTTGCAATGATAACTCAAAAATGGGGACGCTCAGACATAGATCTGTTTGCCAACCCCCAAAACTACCAACTTCAAAAATTTTGCACAAGGACATTCCACCCACAAGCTTGGAAAGTGGATGCCCTCTCATTCAGTTGGAAAACATTAACAGTGTATGCCTTTCCTCCACTGCCTCTTCTAGCAAAGGTATTGCTGAAAGTCAGATTAGAGAGGCCACAAATGATACTCATTGCACCAGACTGGCCACGCCAGCACTGGTATCCAATTCTAAGGAACATGGCCCACCATGGATTTTACCACAAATTCCTCACCTGCTCACCCAGCGAGACAGTCAGATTCTACACAGCCAGCTCAAGACTTTAAACCTGGCTGCATGGCAAATTAGCTAAACAACCAGCCAACTCCTCTATCCAAAGCTGTTATGGATGTCATTCTGGAGGCCAGGAGGCCCAGCACCAGGAAAACTTATTCAGACAAATGGAAAATCCCCTTGATCCAAACATTCCTCAGATTCTACAATATTTAACTGAGATGTTGCACAAAGGACTTTCCTTTTCATCTATTAAGATCCACGCCTCAGCAATTTCAGCTCATTACAACATGGATCCTCCTTTATTTTCACATCCACTCCTAAGACAGTACCTCAGAGGGGCTAAGAACATAAGACCGCCCAGGAGAGCACCAACACCTACTTGGGATCTCAACTTTGTTCTGGAAAAGCTTACACTGCCGCCCTTTGAACCAGCTTTTTCAGCTGATTTAAAATTTCTTTCATGGAAAACTGCCCTGCTACTAGCAATAACGTCAGCTAGAAGAGTCTCAGAGCTACAGGCACTAATGGCAGTGGAGCCTTTCCTCATTTTTCATCAAGACAGAGTCTCTCTACGAACTAACCCTTCCTTTATGCCAAAGGTGTGGTATCCAGTGTGGCCCTAAACCAAACCATTCATTTGCCCACCTTTTTTCCAAATCCCCAGAACAAAGGAGAGAGACTCCTGCACTCTTTGGACATTCACAGGCAATTACGTTACTACTTGGATAAAACTAAGGCTTTCAGAAAATCTGACCAGTTCTTTGTAGCCTATGATGCAGGATCACAAGGAAAAGCTATCTCAAAACAGACCATTTCAAAATGGATAGGACATTGCATTTCTCCTACACGCATCATGGGAAACCGGTACCTGCTAACATTAGGTCCCACTCCACCAGGGCTACAGCTACATCAGCAGCCTTTCTCAGGGGGTGCCAACCAAGGATATTCTGGAAGCTGCAACTTGGAGTTCAGTGCACACCTTCACCAAACACTATCACTTACCTCTATATTCTAAGACTAGAGCTGGTTTTGCCACTGCAGTTTTGCAGGGCCTACTAGCTTCTTCTACCCCTGTTTAACTCCACCACCCATCCTTAGCTTTGGGATTCAACCCAAGTGTGATGACTGCAGCAGGGTAACACGATGAACATAGTTCAGTTTTGTACCTACCATAAATGTAGATGTTAGAGTGTTCACCCTGCTGCAGTCCAGGTTACCCTCCTTCCATCCCCTCTGAACTAGCTGGACTTATCTATACCTTTCTATCCTATACAACCTCTGTGGTGTATTTGCTTGTGCTTGAAGGTATTGTTTTATTTTTATATGTACATTTTTATATAGCAATATGTATTGCCTACCTATTGGGGGCACCTGACATCTGGGGCAAGAAAAACTGAAGAAAATGGCGTCGGATGCCTCTTTGGCACACTGACGTCATGGAAGAAGCGACAGCAACCGACGCCGGACCATGACTTTGGAACTCTGGCCTACTGCAGGACCGCCTGACGGCAGGATAACCCGAGTGTGATGACTGCAGCAGGGTGAACACTCGAACATCTACATTTATGGTAGGTACAAAACTGTATTTTGTTTAAAAGATTTATAGATGATTTGATTTAACTGTGGTGGTGGTGCTGCGGTAGCGTTGTCGACTCACAGATAGACGTTGTCCTGTTCGATTCTCAGCTAGAGCGCCTTCTGTGTGGAGACGTGCGTGAATGGGCGTACCTTCGTTGAAGGTTGTGCATCAGGGCTGGCAACTCGGCACATAAAAATCTACTGTTAATCATTACCGGACCGGAGTTCCACTGTGGCGACCCCTAACCGGGAAAGGCCGAAAGACACAACAACTGGAAATATTGGTGAAATTGATCAGTTTATGGATTTGTTAGGCCGCAATACATATGGTTTACAGTTCACCTACAGAGCAAATAGAAAATGTATGCAATTCCTGGATGTTGAATTTTATGTTGCTGGGAATGGCTTGTTGCAGTACAAACCTTTCCATAAGGAAACTACAGCGGACAGTTTTCTGGAAGCAGGTAGTGCTCATCCTGATTATTTGATCAAGTCACTACCATATGGGGAATTTAAAAGAATACAAACTAATACCTCTGATGTGAAGATTTTAGAGAGGGAGTTTGTAATGGTCAAGGATAGGTTGTTTAAGCGTGGTTACAACTTAGAATGTATTACTGAGGCCCTAGACAAATTGGGAAGTAAAATGGGATTCGAGAGATTAAATGGAAAGTCAGTTCAAGGCAGGAAAGCTATTGATAATTTGCATGAATTGAAAGTTGAAACCCTGTTTTTTGTTAGTAAATTTTCCCCTTTTTCTGGGGAACTCAGAAAGTTAGTCAATGATCTTTGGCCCATTATTTGTGGTAATGAAGTAGTAGATAATTTGTTCCCTGAGAAGGTTGTTTTTTCATATGGAAGGTTTAATAATTTGAGAGAACTATTAAGGACGAGAAATAAAGGTGAGGTAGTAGAAAGGAAAGGTGTGTTTCCATGTGGGGGTTGCAAGGTGTGTGGAAAAATAAAAAATGTGGATGGATGGACTATCAATGGGAAAAAGTTCTTTGTAAAAAATGAGTTTAATTGTAATTCATGTGGTGTTTTCTACATCATTGGATGTGGATGCACACCATGTAAATGGTATGTGGGACAGACAAAGAGTAAGGTTAAACTCAGAATCTTAGAAGATCTAGGAGATGTTAGAAATAAGAGACTGGATAGTCCAGTGGCACAGCACTTTTACAGTGCACATGGAGGTCACTTAGTTTTTTCTTTAGTGTACTGGCAAAGCCACATTTTGAACAAAATTTGGGGTGCGATGCATTTAAAAGGAAATTAGTTCAGTTGGAATCTAAATTAATAGTTTATTTTGGCACTTTGTTCCCAAAAGGGTTAAATCTAGAAATAGAGTAGGGTATTTAGTATTTATTATTTATTTGTTGTTTACAATATGATTAGGATTTCATTGCACAATATTTTACATAAAGATCAATGAAATAATATTTTAAGGTGAAGTAGTATAGCATATCTATTAATACAAACATGTTTACAAAAGAAAATATTCCTGTTATTATTTAGTATAATAGGGCTTAGGGAGGTTGCAATTCAAATATTTTCTTATGGACAGTGTATATCTTTATTAGTATTTAATATAAATAAATTGATGAAATTATTTAACAAACTTATTATAGAAATTTTGATAATGCACTGTATAAAATGTATGTATAGTTCACTTTTATTATTCTGTTAATGATGAAGTGTGAGTGTATATTATGTGGGGGAGCACATATCTGTTTTGTAATGGTGTATTTAAGCAAAGTTAATTAATGTTTTCTGATTGATTAATTAATTTACTGGTGGAATTGAGTGTGGTAATGGATTATAAAAAGCTGCCTGATTTTATATGTATTTATTCCATTGAAGGCCGGTGGGGCCGAGGTACCAGAATGTGTTAATAAAGAAAAGGAGGCCCATCTGTCCGTCTCTGGAGGCAGTCGGGGGACATTTATCTTTGTACCCAGACACCTAGCTAGAAATCACAAAAGATTGTTGGGTACAAAGCATAATATCCAGAGGATACATTATTCTCTTTGCCACCCTTCCACCCCCTGAGAAAAGATCCCAGAAGTCCCACACAGTCACAAGGAACAGGCAACGATAGAGATTGCAAGGTTGCTGGAAAAAAGAGTCATCCCACCAGTCCCAGCAGAGTAGAGGAAATCCTGAACACTTACTCAAGGTTCTTTTTAGTTCCAAAGAAAACGGGGGACTGGAGACCAATTTTGGATCCCAGCAGATTGAACCAATCTGTCAAAAAACAAAGTTTAGGATAGTCACGCTACAGTCTATACTTCCCTTTCTAGGGAAAGACGATTGGATGTGCTCAATAGATCTCCAGGATGTGTACTACCATATAAAAATCCAGACCATCCAGGGATCATCTGCACTTTTGGCTGGGAGCCAGTCACTTTCAGTTTCGAGCTCTGCCCTTTGGTCTCACTGCAGCCCCCAGAGTGTTCACCAAGTGCATGACAGTAGTCACGGCTCACCTGAGACTGTTAGGATTCCAAGTGTTTCCATATTTAGACTGGCTCCTCACCGCCATCCCTAAGCATCAACTCATATAAGCAAGAGATACAACCTTAGATCTTTGCGGTCGATTAGGATTACTGTAAACTGGGACAAATCTGCTTTACAGCCATCCAGACATACCGGTTTTATAGGAGCAAATCTCGTCACAGTTTCCATGACCTTAAAACTTCCAATGGAAAGTGGTGAGCCTTCAACAACAACTTCTGGACCTTATCTCCAGACAGAGAGCCTCAGCTTCAGTAGTGGTCAAATTACTAGGGACCATGGCGGCAGCCATCATTGCCATTCCATTAGACTGAATGCGCATGCAGATATTGCAGTGGCTTGTATTCACACAAGTCCTATCAAGAACTTCCAATGTCTCATCCCATTATAATAAAGTCATGCAAGAGGGATCTTCTGTAGTGGCTGACCTCTCCTCAAGTGACAATAGGACGTCCCTTTATTCTACCACCCCCCTGTTGCCACTGTGACCACGGATGCCTCCCTGATAGGCTGGGGGGGCATTTTCAGGGAAAGACAGCCCAAGGCACATGGGAGAATCATGAGGCTCATCTGCATTTCAATTTCCTAGAGATGAGAGCGGTACTTCTAGCACTGCAGTCCTTTCAAAACCTTCTCCCTCTAGGGACTATTGCAATACAGATGGTCAACATGTCAGTGGTCTGGTACATAAACAAACCGGGAGGAACCAAATCATACCCCTTATGTCGAGAAGCCTTGAGTATGGCAGTGAGCAATATCCACCCAGTGATTTCTGATAGCAATGCACATCTCAGGAAGGTCCGATGTGATAGTGGACAAGTTGAGCAGAGCAATTCTGTTGCCCCACGAGTGATCCCTGAAAGAAGAAGTAGTGGAAAGGATATTCCGCAAATAGGGCCAGCCTTGCTGCAACCTCTTTGCAACCCCACCAGCACCAAATGCAGCAACTACTTTGCCCTGATTCCCAACCTGGAGGATACCCTAAGGGATACACTTGTACACAGTTGGCCCCCGGGACTTCTTTATGACTTTCCCCCCGTTTCCTCTGATATAATTCCTACAGAAAGCCAGCACTGTGGGAAGGACCATTATTCTAATAGCCCCTTACTGACCTCGTCAAATTTGTTTCCCCTTTCTTCAGCCTCATCTACTCAAAGAACCATGGATTCTGGACCCATTTCCAGATCTTCTGATACAGTCGTCAAGGGCTCTTCATCCTGCACTTCATACCCTAAAGTTGACAGCTTGGCTGCTCCAGTCCCACGAATAGCCAGGTTCCACAATCTGTCACCTGCAGCTCAGAACATGATGATCTCTCTTTTCATAAATCTTCTACCAGGAAACTATACCTTAGCAAGTGGAAAAGATTTTCCATATGGACGTCAAGAAATAATGTTGACCCATATATGGCTTTGATTTCATCCATTTTAGAGTTTCTGACTAAACTGTTTCATGATGGAGCGGCTGCGGCAATCCTTGGCGTTCAATTGGCAGCAATTTCTAATTTTTATATTGGCGATCAAGAGAACCTCATCACGTCACACAGACTTTCTAAAGCCTTCCTTAAAGGTACTATTCACTTGAGACCACCCATTAGAACCCCAGCTGCTCCATGGAATCTCAATTTTGTGCTCTCACGGATCATTTTACCCCCCTTTGAACTTGCATCATCCTGTGATTTGAAATACCTATCATGGAAGTCCATTTTCCTAGTAGCTATTACTTCCGCTCTGAGAATTTTGGAATTACATGCCTTGCCATCAAAGCCCCATACTTGATTTTTCATAACGACAGAGTCACGCTGAGAACAAATCCTTCATTCCTACCCAAGGTTTGTTCCTGAAACAAATTTTAACCAGACTATAGAATTACCTGTGATTTTTCCCAAATATACTAACAAAACAGAACACATATTGCACAAACTCGATATACATAAGCAATTTCGATTCTATTTAGACAGGACTAAGGACTTCAGAAAGTCGGATCAACTTTTTGTCTCCTTTTCAGATTCAAAGAAGGGCACTGGTGGTAAAACACACTTTGTCAAAATGGTTGTCAGACTGTATTTCTTTCACATACAGCTCTACGCACATGGTACTAAATCATAAAGTTAAGGCTCACTCAACCAGGGCAGTTTCCACATAATCAGCCTTTCTGACAAGGCTACCTATAGATGCCATTTGTGCAGCAGCACATGGTCCTCACCTCATACCTTTATCACTCATTACAAATTGGATAGGACCTCCAGGGACAGAGCCTCTTTTGATTCTATGGTTCTGAGGAATATACTTCCATGAGCCACCTAAGAAGATGGTGCTTGGGACGCAAACCCATCAGTGAGAATAAAGGCGAGATAGAGCAACTTCACATAAAGAAGTTATGTACTCACCATAATGTTCCATGTGAGCTGTTCATCTTGCCTTCACCCTTACGTCCCACCCACCAACCCCCTACCTTTAATGTCTTGAGGGCTGGGAAGTTCAGACAAATCTTAGTAATGCTTTGTCCTTATCTATGGTGTTTTTATTCCAATTCCTATGTACTTTAGTTATCAGTATGATTAGGCAAATAAGATCTGAGGGAAGCGCTATTGTATCATGGGATAGGGAGTAGGCCACAAGCTGTTTGAAGACCTCGGGCTTTAGCATCTGGCCGAGTCGGAGCCAAGGATCGGCTTCGAACCCATCAGTGAGAATGAAGGAGAGATGAACAACTCACATGGAACGTTATGATGAGTACATAACTTATTTTTCAAGGCTTCACTACCTGCTTGTCAGACATTTTTTGGGTAGAGATATGGACCTGGGTCTTGGTTCGTCATTTGTTCACTCCCCAATCTACAAGAAGAGAAAGCTACATGGGAGGCTTCAATCCTGACTCCAGCTTCCTCTTTGCCTCGGCCATTGGTGGGTCACACTGTTGTGGCTATATTAGGTTCCTTGGACTGCTCATCATTTTCTCTTGAACCCTCCAGTGCAGCTCATTGGGAATCCACTAAGGACAAATAGCCACATCCTCTGTGTCTGTTTGGCTATCCTCTTCAAGCAAGGAAGAATCGGTCTTGTTAGCCTCAGAGAAAGAAAAGGCCATTGTTCACTTACAGAGCTGCTCTGCACAGCTTGATCCTCAGAGAAAGGACCATTCTTCATTGTTCTGTTTTTCTGGGTGGTCTCCTGGGAAAAAGAAACATAAAACTAGACATTTTTCTTCCCCTGTGTCCCAGATATCTAGGGTAGACAAGGATCAGCTGGGTTTTGCTAAAGGTTTATTTAAAGCAGTGGTGCACAAAATCCAGCCCTCGACGCAACACCATTCGGCCCTCAGAGAGTAACCCAAAATTTAAAAAAAAGTGAAAAAATGCTATGCCTTACTACAGTCACGCAAACTTTCCAGCACGTGCTTACTTGCCTAATTGACTCCTGTTGCGCACACCTCTAATTTTAGCTGCGGAAGTAACTATTCTTTGTTGTTTATAACTTGTAGTCTGTAAACAGTAGTAATTTTCTGCAAGAGCTTGTAATAAGTCATGGCTGCAAGCCAGAATAAAGTTAAACGCAAAGTTGATGTAGAAAACGGGCAGTTTCATGACTGCTGTCTTAAGTAAAAATGCCAGTCACCTGTACCTATTATTAACTCATAACGACTTACTATGTTTTGAGGTGGCCCACAGATGCATTAAGAATTTGTGTAGTAGCCCTCCCCACAAAAAGGTTGTACACCACTGATTTAAAGCCTTTCAGTCTTTACATTCTGAGTCTTCCCTTCATTCAAAAAGGAAAACATTTTCCTCTGTCTCAGATTCTGATTCCCAGACTGAGGAGCAGGAATTAAATTTAGACTGTTTTTTTCAAGTTCACTGAAAATGAAAGTATGACAATGCTGATGATGTTTTTTTAGAACAGCTCACTGGATCAGTGATGAGAATATTTGCTTGGTTATGTTCTTAGGATTTACCATGTTAAAGCTGAGCTCCTAAATGCTGTGCTGGACAAAGGGGTATTATATGGATCTTCCTCTGTTGTGGTTCTTAAATGATTTGATAAAAAAATTAAGTGCCAAAATGTAATAGAAACTTTTCTTCCAGTTGAGGTTCCTTTCATTGAAATAGAATAAACAATCCCTGCAAGTCGCAGTTAAACCAAATTTCAGAAAGCAGTGGCAGGGAGATTCAGAAAAGAAGGGAGGGTCCTCCCAAAACTAAGGACAGTATAAAAAGGTAGACTGCCTATATGCCCCATCATGTACCCCCCAACATTCCAGTAAAACTGTTTCAGGTCCAGGTCTTCACTTTCCTGTCTGGCACCAGAGAACATGCACACAACTGGGTTCCAAAAATTATTCAAGAAGGCTACAGATGGCAGTGGGATTCCCTTCTTAATTTTCAAGGGGTTCTTCTACAACCATCCAGTCAAACCTCCTTGTTTCTTCCTATCCTGAATCAAATGATGTCTTGAGGGGATATAAAACCTGTTCTCCCAGGTCAAATAGCGAGGAGGTTTTATCCAGTAATTTTTTGGTGCCAGATAAAGAACTAGATATTTCTTTTCTAAACCTTCACATTAAAATCCCAAAATCCTAAATGCTCTCTATAGTCTCCATTATCTTTTATTCCGCTCTATCTGTAGTCTCCATTATCTTTCATTCCACCTGCCAGTTTTCTAGTATTTCTGAATTTAAAACGTGCTTTTCATCACATTCTCTTTTTCAAAGATTTCAGATGCTGCAAGACTGTTTACAAAGTGCCTGGCTTCTGTAACAGTCCATTGCAGGTTGCAGGTTATTCACTTTTCCACATTTAGTTGACTCGACTTATTTTTGCAGGTTCTTTAACAAGCTGTCAAGTATCAAGTCAAGTCTGGGGGGGGGGGTATTCTTAGTGTGGGCTTTCAGGTGAACATAAAGAAATATTTTGTCATTCTATCTCACAGGATAGCATTTCTGGGATGTCTTCTGGATATATCCCTCTTGATGGCTTTTCTTCCTCAGGACAAATTGGAATTTTAGAAGGATCAGTTTCTGATATTTTCAAACCAGACTCTGACATCTGTCAGAGGAAAATCTCAGGATTCTAGGTTTTGTGGTCTTTATAATTCTCCTGGGTCCTTTGGACAGATTTTACATAATAAAATTCAGTGATTCATCAAATCAGTTTATCCTCAGCATTAGTACTCTCCATCATCTCAGTGCTGACATTTCTGAATAAGGAAGTTACTCTGGTGGGTGAATCGGTTGTGCATTAATCCAGGTCTCCCGTTTTCCCTTCAAGCCACAACTTAGTCAGTAACCACGGATGCCTCAGACTTGAGTTGGTGATCTGTATCCAAGGGGGATGAAAGTTTAGGGCCTATGAGGCAAGTAGGACAAAGTAAAATACACAAATGTTAAAAATGTAATGGCACTAATAAATACTTTCAAATCTCTGATCCAGCTTTGGATTCCAGGCCCTGTAATTGTAATCACTGATTTACCACAGAGATGTGGTATATAAACAAACAGAAGGATAACAGATTTTACCCTCTTTGTGGACTAGCCATGGTAGACGTGGAACTAACACCTCAATGCAATTTGACACTTCAGGTTACTTACATTCCATCAGAGCAGAACTTTATAGCAGACAAGCTGAGCTGAACTAGGACAGACCCTCTTGAGTGGAAGTTGCACCCAAGATTTTCCAGTAATTGATCCAGCTGTGGGGAATGCCTCAAGTATATCTGTCTGTCTCCAGTTACAACAGACAAGTAAGGAAATTCAATTTCAGGATTCTTTGCACAAAAGCCTGGAAAATAGATGTCTTCTCATGCCCATGGATGGAGATATTCTTGTTTGTCTTTCCTATGGTAACCAGGTTTTTTTCTAAACATTCAGAAGAGCTCCCCAAAGTTGATACCGATAACTCCCTTTTGGCCCAGGCAACAGTATTTCCCACTTCTCAAAATGGCCAAAGGTAATTTCCACAAGCTCACAGAATGGACTTAGTCACACAAGACAGGAGTTGGCTTCAATTTCTTCAGCTCACTACCTGGATGATAAAATTTTAATACCTTTTAAGCACCTGTTGAGGGTGTGCAGCAGGTCTTAAAGGATGCTAAGAAACCTGCTACTAGAAAATGATAGTTGGCTAAATATAAAAGGTTTTCTAGTTGGTGCCAAAGCAAGAACCAGGAGCCTTGTACGGTCCAGGCATCTATGATTCTACAGTATTTGTGTGAGTTATCCACTGGTCGATCTTCGTCTTCTATTAAGATTTCACGTCCAGGTTTCTACTTGTCTGCCTGTGGATGCTGTATTTCTACTCTGCCTCTAGTTAAATAGTTTTTGAAAAGTGTCTTACATAGCCATCCACTCAAAAGACAAGTGTCTTCTGATTTGGGATATTAATTGTGTACTGGAGAAATGTACACTTTCTCTTACTGAACCTGCTTATGAGGCTGGTTTAAAGTTCCTATTTTGGAAAATGTGTTCCTCATTCCTCTGATTTCTGCAAGCAAGAAGAGCATCTGAGTTACAAACTCTTATTGTGATTCAACTTTTTTTTCTCATCTTTCACAAAGATATGTTAACTTTGAAAAAAAGTCCTTTCTTCATGCCTAGGGTGGTTTCAGAGTTTACTTTGCGAAAGGCTATTCATCTCCCTGTTTTCTATCCCGAACCTGAAATAGAGAGATAAAGTTTTGCACACATTGTTAATCAAAATTTGGTTTGTTGAGACAGAATTGATGTAAAAGCATTATATAACAACATTCAGCATGGATTGGGGTTGGAAGCTATAGGTAAGATTATGGGTGTAGCTCCACCCCCAGATTTTATAGTTTCTCGTTGGAATTGTGTGTGTCTAACAACTACATTTTGTGTGATGGAAATGTTCATTAGAAAAATGTGACGTTATATAAAAGGTATGTAGATGATTTGATTTTAATATGCAAAGGTGATATAAATTAATTCTTCAAATTTTATGAAGGCTTGCAAGTTAATGCCCATGAGCGTGAATTTACTTTTGAATTAAGGAAGGAAACAGGTTTATAAATATTATAAAACATTCATTCATACTCTGTAATGTAAGTTATTTAATTTGTAGAAAAGCAACTGCTGTGAATAATTTCTTGCATGCAGCAGCTCCGCATCCAACACACTTGTTAGATTCTTTACCATATGAGGAACTTGGTAGGGTAGTTAGAAACACTTCTGATGTTATACAAAGAGGAGTGGAAAGTGAAATAACAAATGACAGCTTTAGAGAAAGAGATTAAACAGAAAGATATTTGTGCAGTGCCCTTCTCTTGCTTCTTAAACACAGCCTCAACCAAACACACCTGATGTACACTGCAATAGACATTTTCAAAGGCACACTGCACATGCACACCACCATCGAACATATGACAAGCATTACCTCTATACACACACACACGCACTACAAGCAAAGAGTCACTTACTCCTACAAATACTGCATGCTTCTGACCACAAGCACTTCAGCCTTTTCCAGCTTTATACACTCCACACTGTCCTTTCGACCACTCACTAAAAACCCACCATCACAACTACACAAGTCACTTACTTTATATTACTTTATATCACTCACTGCAGCTGAAACTCCCATGCACAGCACGCTTTTTCTTACCAAACTTTACTTTCAAAATACTCTTCAAGCATATCTGTCTGTATGCATGCCAATTCCTTCAATAAGTATTTACACTTAGTGTAAATATTTAGGAGCGTGCATTCATTGTATAGAACATAATGATAAGGCACTAACTGAGAATAACTATGATCTAATGGATGATGCCCAACACATAATGCATACAGAAACAGAACTGTTCTAGTAAATCAAGACATCATGCTTTGTTTCATCATAGATTGGTATGAAGAACTTTTTTCTATTTTATTTTTATTTTATGGGTGTGAAGAACCTTTATTATATTTTATTTTTATTTTGCCTATTTATTGACCAGGTAAGTTCACTGGGCAAAAGTGTCCCTTTTCAGGGGCAACCCGGACATGCTGACTTACTCAGGGTCACACAGTAGGCAAATGAAAATTGAAAGAATCAAACCCCTCTGGGCAAAGAAAGTAGCTCATTATCTGCTTAGAGCTTTATTCCTCTACACTGACTGCCAAATGATTGGAGATAGAAACATGTAAGGGGTGCTCACACCACCCACTTAACCACCTGCTACTTGAATCTTTAGTAACATAGTGAATGATTCCAAGTTAATAGTATTAATATTAAATAAAAAAATTGTGCCTGATTCTGGAGGTAGGAAATTAAGAGCTGTGCTGTACAACTAACAACAGTACTGCAAAATGTAAGCATGGCACAGTAATTACTCAAATGAATGTTTTTTTTTTTCTGCATATATCAAATCTTTTTTTTCTGCAGTTAATATCTTGAACATCAGTACTGCAATCTGTAAACACTGGAATATTATTTATGCGCACGCATATAGGTTCTTAGGTGTGTAGTAGGTTAATGACCACAAGGGCCTTTATAAGCATAGCCATGCATCCCAAATCTCTGACAAATTCTGGTACCCTAGATAAATGTAAGCAGGACCATGGGAGATGAAACATTTACAAGCAGGAGCCTGGGATATGAACCATTTGCAGGCTGCTTGTGTCCATTAGAGACATAGGTGCCAAACCGGGGATGAATTTTCTGTTCCCCATGCAATTGTCCAAGTTACACTTAAATTGGGTTAGGGAAGCAGACAAGAGGTTGTCTCTGGGATACATACCTGTCTCTCCTGCAGGTCCTATTTATATCACAACCAAGGTTTAAGTCTTTAGAACTGGTTATTCTGGTGCTTTTTGTTTTGCGGGTGTGCATGAGGTCCATCAGGGTGAGGTCTGACAATGCATTCTGTGGCAGGCATAGATCTCCCCTCAACAGCCTGTAGGAGACAGAATACAGGCATAGGGCCTGGAGGGTGGTCTGCAAAGGACATGTTACTTATGCCCTGTATTCTTTTAGTGAGGAACATCTATGAATGTTCCAGTTGTTGGATGTGCCTGATTAGGTACATACCAAAGGGGGCATATTCGAAATGATAGGTCTGATGAATGCCAGATATAGTGGAACAATAACTTCCTTGGACCTAGATGCCATACCATTGTTAAGTTGCACATCATAGAATGATTTTCTCACTACTGTAGACACATGATGGTCAAAGCTAGACCACTGTCTGTGTGCCCCCAAGTCCCTGACTACTGGGTCAGCTGTTAGGGTTGTGTTTTCAATATGATAGTTATCAGGGGTAGATGGCTTCCCAAAGGATACTATTATGCATTTCTTAGAATTTAGTTTTAGTCCATGTCTCTGACGCCAGTTTGTGTGTGTCAGCTTTTCCTGGATAATATTTGTGTCAGTGGGGAATTCTATGTCTGCTCCTAATTTGCAGTCATCTGCAAATTTAGTCAGTCAGAGGCCCTTGACATTGGCCTTGACTTCAGAGAAGTAAATGCCAGAAAAAGAGCAGTCCCAGGACCAAGCCCTGAGGAACTCAACTTGTTACTGGCCTCATTGTAGAGGTGGCCTCCCCAATTCTAGCCTCCTAGGTACTGTCTGTGAGCCAGCTGGCTATCCACTGGATGACACAGGGGTCTATATCTAACTTCTTGAGTTTGTCAACAGTGCCAGAGTGGGGTATTGCATCAAATGCATTGGCCAGGTCACAGTAAGCAGTGTGAACTGTTTTGCCCTCGTCCATTGTTTTGGTGGCCTTCTCGATGAATTCCACCAGGGAGAGTCGGCATGAACTGCCCTTAACAAAACCAAATTGGATTGGGTCTGGTTTTCTTTGTCATTATTGATTATTTCCATGAAAGTTCTTTCTATGGCTTTGCTTGTAAGACTAGTGAAATTTATGGGTCTGTAGTTTCCAAGGTCTTTAGATGGCCCACCTTTGCAGAGAGGGATGACTGTTATCCATTCATGAGAAAGAAGCCTGTTTAGAAGCTACGTTAAATAGCAGTTCCAGAGGGCCTGATAGGTCATGTTTCATGATATTTAGAAGGTTCATAGGTTCATACTAGGCTATCTGCCCTAGGGCATTTATAAGCCTAGCCAGAATGTGTTTGGCTTTCGCCACCCATTTTAAATTTATTTTGCTATGCCCTTTTTCGAGGTTAGTATACTGTGCCTCTGTCTAACAGTGACACAGAAGTGATTCCCGGGGTAAACCTACGATCTCCCATCCACTCATCAAGATTCCTCTTGAAGAGAGTCAATGAGGGACTCTGCCTAACCTGGACTGGGATTTTATTCCAGAGTGAAGGGAGCCTCTGGGTTATGAATCTGTCCCTCCAGCATGTCCTATTTATTTCAGTGCTGAGGTTCAAGTCTCTCGTCGGGGTAGCTCAATGCGATTTGGATTTTCTGAGGTGCAGCATGTCCATTAATTCCGGGTTGGTCATGGCTTTATATGTCAGGCACAGATCGCCTCTGAACAGGCGGTATGCCACTGAGTAGAGCTGGAGTTTCTTTAACCGGGCAGCATATGGCATCTGTTTGAGCCCTTTGATCCTCTTGGTGAGGTACTTTTGGGGTCTTTCCAGTTGCTGCAGGTGTCTGGTAAGGTACATCCCAAAAGGGCATTGTACTCAATTATGGGCCTGATGAGGGATGAGTAAAGAGGCACGATGACCTCCCTGATTTAGATGTGAATCCCTTCATGATTAGGTGGGCTATATAAAATGTTTTTCTAACCACTTTGGCCACGTGGTTGTCAAATGAGAGATTGCTATCAACTTGGGTCCCCAGGTCCCTAATTACTTCTTCTGTACTTAATGGATTACCACCTATGTGGTAATTTGTGGGCACTTTGTTTTTGCCAAAGGGGATGACTATACACTTTTGGCATTTAGCTTGAGGCCATGGCTCTGGCACCAGTTGTCTGTTTCTATGAGGCCCTTTTGGAGGATGCTTGTGTCGGCTGGAGAGTCGATTATGGCCCAGTTTGCAGTCATCTGTGAACTTGGTAAGCCACAGTCCATCCGTGTTGGCCTGTACCTCCGAGAAATATATACCGAACAAGAGAGGTCCCAGGACTGAGCCTTGTGGGACACCACTTGTAACTGGTTTGGAGTCTGACATGGCTCCAGCAATTCTAACCATGTGGGTTCTGTCCTTGAGCCAGTTTGCAATCCATCTAGTGACATAGGGGCTTATATTTAAGCTGGTGAGCTTATCTATAATGCCCGAGTGGGGTATTGTATCGAAGGCTTTTGCGAGGTCCAGGTAGGCTGTGTGGACCACCTTCCCTCGTCAATGGCCTTGGTGACTGTTTCAAAGAAATCAACCAGGTTTAAGAGGCAGGATCTGCCCTTAACAAAGCCGAACTGGGTAGGATCCAGTGTCTGTAGGTCCCCAATATCTTTATTTATGAGGTCCATGATGATCCTTTCCATAGCTTTGCAGACCAAGCTAGTCAAGCTTATGGGGCGATAGTTTCCAGGATCCGTTGAGGCACCACCTTTATGGAGAGGGACCACTATTGCTGTACGCCACTCTTTGGGCACATATCCTGTAGTAAGGCTGAGATTGAACAGTAGTTTTATGTTTGGGTTTAGCTCTTCTTGGAGTTCATGTAGGATGCAGCCCGGGACACTGTCTGGTCCCATTGATGCTGTGTTTTTTGCTTTGGAGAGGGCGGATCTTACCTGAGCATCTGAGATGTCAGGGGGGCAGCACTCTGCTGGGATAGATATTTGCCCTTTTGGTGGGGAGGGGAGAAGTTTGCGCTGAACCTGTCAGCTAGGATGTTGGCAATGTCTGTGGGTTCAGTGTATTTTTTGTCATTTTGGACTAATTCTGAGGATATCTGGGAATTACCACCCAGGTTCCTAACATAACTAAAGAAAGCCTTGTGATTATCCTTAGTGTCCTGTGCAATTTTTCTCTCGAAGCTGGCCTTAGACAATTTTATGAGTGCCCGTAGTTTTTTGCTAATACTGATCAGTGATGCCTTCCCTTTTTGGTATTTTGCTCTATCATTTAGTAGCTTCCTCCTTCTATTGTATAGTTTGTTTATGGCTGGGGTCCACCAGACAGGACGTCTGCCTTTGGATGATTGGGTCTTGGTTTTATTTGGGATCGCATGATCCATGCATTCCTGAAGGTGTTCATAGAATGCGTTTATAAAGGATTCTGCGGTCTGGGCCGTATTTTCCACAGGCCTGGGGGCTTTGAAGGATTCCACCTCGGTTTTGAGGAGTGTGAAATTTGCTTTAAAGAAGTTTTTCACTGTGGTTTTCTGGGCAGGGGGTGGGGTCGGGATGTGAATATCCAGTGAGATTAGTTTATGGTCTGATCTTACCAGTGAGGGATACACTTCTGGTCTGGAGCATAGAGTCCCCATGTTGGTGATGATCAGGTCCAGTATGTTTTCCCCTCTTGTGGGAGTGGTAACAAGTTGTTCCATAGCATTTGAATTTATAAATTCTAGGAACCTTTGGGCTAGGGTAATGCTCCCAGTCTATGTTTGGGTAGTTGAAGTCGCCCAATATAATGGTGTTTGGAGAGACCTTCATATTTTCCAGTGTTCTCAGAAAGGCCGAGTGGGGTTCCTGGGTTTGGGAGGGTGGTCTGTAGCAGGCTATAAACTGGAAGGCAGTTTTACCCACTGTTAGTTGCACATGGATAGTCTCTGATGCTTCGTGCTTTGCCACCAACCTGGAGGTGTGGGTATCTTTGATGAATATCGATACTCCCCCTCCTTTTGTGGTTCGGTCCAAGTTTTGGGGCCGAAAAGCATGGTATGAGGTATAACCTGGTAGTGCTGGGGTGCTCTCGGGAGCCCTGAACCAGGTTTCTGTTACTGCACAGATATCAATGTTCTCCATGCTAAGGAGAGTTTCAAGTGCGTGCATCTTGAGGTTTAGACTTCTGGCTTTGAGTAGCATTACTCTTAGTTTCTTATCCCTTGTGATACCTATGGAGGTGGGTTTGTCTTTTGAGCCTTGCCTAAAAAGGCACTATGGGGGTAGCAAGAGCCTTTGCCAATATCCGAAAGCCCAGGGGTGACAGGTGCAAGCCGTCTCTAGCGAAGCATTGTGGCTTGTCGAGCATATCATCCCAAACTGACAGGCATTGGATCCCCTTTGAATGACACCAGTACTTAAGCCAGTTGTTGAAATTGATCATCTTGTCTTCATATTGTGGCATCATTCTTGGTGAGGGTAAGATGCTACTCAAGGTCAGGGTCATACCGGCCTGGGCTACATGCTCAGAGAGCTCCTTTATGTCTCTTTTCATGTAGTCCAGGGAGGTACGTCTCAGGTCATTCACACCAGCATGGACAATGACTGAGTCATATTTATACTTGCCTTGGAGTGACCTGAGTGCTTGTGTTATGTGGCGGATCCTAGCGCCCGACAGGCTGCTCACCGTGACCCTCTCCTTGTTCAGCCTGGTGAGCGGGATGTCAGTGTGCCTGACGATAGTCACCTATTACAAGTGTATCAGGTGTGTTGTTTAGTCTTAAGGGCAGTGACTGTTCGGCACACTGGCTTTGTGAGATATGTGTTGCACGTGTTTTGTTTTGGGGTAGCAGTTGCTTGGGTGTCTGCTTTGGAGGTCTCTGCTGCTTAGGCAGATCTTTATTTAGAGCCTCCGAGTATGTTTTTGTGTGATTATGTGTTTGGTTTGCTGTCGTGGTAGGTCTATGTGAGACTGGAATTGTAGTGAGTGTGGTTTCCTTCTCCTCCTGACTGGTTATGCCAGTACTGAGTTGAGAGAGCTTAGCCTCCAGTTTGGCTATATGGTTGCATCTCTCACATGTGTTGGAATTTGTTGGGAGGAGGAGAGGGTTGTCTGTGTACATGAGGCAGTTGTAACATTGCCTCAAGATTCCTAGATTCACCATCTAGACCGGAGAGGAGATTGACAACTGACCTTTGGACATGCTATAATAATATTGGGAATTCCTTAATAATTGAAAACAAGGGCCAGTGGGGAGTGAGGGTGTAGTGCTTTTAATTTTTAGTGCTGACTTATATAATTGCTTTAGCGAGCAAGTGCCAGGTAACTTAAGTGCAATGTGTTACAGGTAACTTAAATGCAAAAACGACAAACAGTAACTTTCTTTCAAGTGAAACAAGGAAATAAGTACAGTAAGCAATGCAGATATCACTAGTGATCCACAGAAGCACTGAGAAGCCGCGTATTAGGTGGAATTAGCGTTCCAGGGAAATAACAAGCAAACAAACAACAAGCATATAAACAAAGCTAGATTCAGCAGGCCTGGATCTAGTCTATGCTACAGCAAACAAGGTGTACCAATTTCAGTAAGATACAGTTCAAATGTTCAGGCACTATAAACCTTTAACCAGAAATTCCCAGCTCAGAAGGGCAGAGTCCAGCCTCTTCTCCCACAAGAGTGCAGACCACGAACCTTCTTAATGTAAAATAACTGGCCTGAAGCCCAAGTGCTTAAACCAGAACTAATACACTTTAAGGTGTCCTGGGATACTGTCTGGGTCCACTGATGTAGTGTTCTTGACCTTAGAGCATTAAGGACCTGTTTGCTAGTGATAGTAGTGAGAGTCTGATGGTATTTCCATAAGGGTGGTTGAGTGGGAGAGAGTGGTAAGGTTGGAGATTAATTTTTTGGCCATAGGTTTGCTATATATTCTGGCTCAGTATAGCTGGCTCCTTTAACAATGAGCTCCAACCGCTGATGAGCTCATTGATTTGGTCTCACGGTGGGAGTGGAAGGAACCTGACTCATTTGAACCAATACCTAAGAGGCCAGATTGGATTCTGGCTTCACTTGTGGGGAAGGAATTTTGGAGTAAGGGAGTGCCCATGGATTCCATGGTTATGGTGGTGGCCACCAAGAAAGAACTTGCTGAACAAAGTTCCTCTGTTTATCACCCTAACAGGGAGTCTAGGGCGATGCACAGGTTTAGGAAGCATGTCTATGTTTCAGCGACCTTTGCTTTTAGGTCGCTGAACTATTTGGCACTTTTTAATATATTGCAGGGACTTGATCAAAGAACTTTCAAAATCCCTTTCAGGGGCCATTTCTACTGAGGCTCAATCATCTGTGGGCTTTCAAATTCATCCATGAGGCTTATTTCACATCCAGCTAAAGGTGCCTCGAGGGCAACAGGTTCAGGTATATCCATTAAGATGCATGCCTGGTTGTTTCGCTTATGTGATTCTGCGGAACCCTTCAAGTCCTTGTTCGTCAATGCTGCCTTTGACAGCAGTTCATTGTTTTGCCCAGAAGCGAAGGACATGTTATCCAGGTGTGAGAAGGATGTGGGCGTTTGTTTTTCCACCCATCAAAGATCCTTTTCTAAGAATCAATGAGGTGGTTGGAAAATGTGATTCAGAAAGTCCCTGGGTCCTTTCCTGGATGCATGTAGAGAAAGTTCCCTGGGGCAGAGGAGGAACTCTAATAGACCACGCCATCCCCACTGCAGAGCCGGCCTGCAAAACTAGGATCCAGAGACTCTTTATTTGATGGACCCTACCAGCTGTCCTGAAAGGAAGCCCAATTGTCCCCCTCTGGAGGCAATAAGGGGTCAACTATCCCTGAACCAGAGAGAGCCTGGCTAGAAATAACAGTTATAACATTATTTCCAGAGGTTATATAATTCCCTTTTCCCTTCCACCTCCAACTGTACACACAATTCCCGATGTTCCACCCTATCAGAGGAAAGAAGCAGCACTAGAAAAACAAAGCTGCTAGGAAAAAAAAGAGTCATCCAAGGGCTCCCGCCAGACCAGATAAAATCTGGAACTTAATCAGGATTCTTTTTAATGCCAAAAAAAACAGGAGACTGGAGACCAGTTTTGGATCTCAGCAACTTGAACAGGTGGATCTCAGCAACTTGAACAGATCTGTTTGACATACAAAGTTTCATATGGTCACAGTTCAGTCCATTCTCCCATTCCTGGTTAAGGACAACTAGATATGCTCGATAAACCTTCAGGATGCATACTGTCACATAAAGATGAACAGACACTCCAGAAGGTACTTACACTTCAGCTGGGAACCAGTTACTACCAGTTCAGAGGATTGCCCTTTGGCATCACCACAACCCCAAGGGTGTTTATTAAATGCATGGCAGTGGTGGCAGCTCACTTGAGACTGCAGGGATTCCAAGTGTTTCCATATCTAGATGACTGGCTCATTATCGCCCCAACCAGGCATCTGTTTATACGGCAAGAGATCAGGTACTTCAAATTGGTCTTCTTCTGGGGATAACTGTAAATTGTCAAATCTCACCTACAACCAACTCAAATTTTGGAATTCATAGAAGTAGTTTTCAACACATCAGTGACGGCCTCTCTTCCTCTATCAAGAGTACAGACTATAATATTCCAAGTCAAGAGAAAAATTCACAGTACCATTGTTTCACTCAGTTAATCCTTCAGCCCTTGGGGTCAATATCCGTTGCCATAATTTTAGTTCCTCTAGCAAGGCTTCATATGAGAATTCTCCAGTGGATGTGAGCAACACAGTGGTCCATTCTTTACCAGCATATGTCAACACAAATAAGGATCACTCATGCATGCAAGAGATACCTCTGGTAGTGGATTAATTTGGATCAAGTTCTACAAGGCCGCCCTTTCATTCTCCCTCAGCCCAAGGCTGTAGTGACCACAGGCACTTCCCAGTTGGAGGGTACACTTTCTGGATAGAACTGTCCAAGGCACTTGCTCCCTTGAAGTGGCCAACTTGCATATCAGTGCCCTAGAGATGAGGGCAGTGCATTTAGTGTTGCAGTTCTTCCAGAACTCTCTCCCCTTAGGGGCAGTTGCGATTCAGACAGACAATATGATGGCGGTTTGGTACATCAACAAACAAGGAGGACCCAGATCTTACCCCTTGTGTCGAAAAGCACTCAGAGTGTGGCAATGGGCAATCTCATCCAACCGCTTTCCACAGCAACACACATTCAGGGAAATCCAGCTTGATAGCAGACAAATCAAGCAGGTCCATTCTTCTACCTCACGAGTGATCTCCTAACAGGAAAGTGAAAAAGTGATGCCTTTTTGCATTTTTTTTTTTATTTTTTGACTTCTTCCCTAAACAACAAATGCAGCAGGTACTTTACCCTAATCCCTCCTGGGGGGGGGGGGTCACTGAGGGACGCTCTATTTCACAATTGACCCCCCTCAGTCTAATTTATGTTTACCCACCAATCACTCTATTTCTGAAATTCCTGCAGAAAGCTGGCAGGTTGAAGAGCAAAGTCATCTTCAATGCACCTTACTGGCCTCGTCAGATTTGGTTCCTTTTCCTGTGGCCTCATGTTCTTTGCCAACCTTGGATTCTGATCTGATTCTAGATCTCCTGTCACATCTCAAACCTCAAGCTAACAGTGTGGTTTCTCCAATTCCGTTAATTGCCAGTCAATGCTCTCTTCCCCTGTCCATCATATCCTTATATCTTCCCATAAACCTTCAACAAGAAAACCTTATACAGATAAATGGAAGAAGTTTGTTTACTGGGCACTACAAAACATATTGACCCCTTTTCAGCTCTGATACATAACATACTTGAATATTTAGCTTTGATCTTTAACAAAGGGGTGAGCTCCTCGACCATTAAGGTTCAATTAGCAGCAGTATCTAATTTTCAGATTGGATTTGAAAATTCTTCCGTGACCTCTTCTGATCTTTGTAAAGCATTCTTGAGAGGCACTCTTCTATTGAGACCCCCGTATAAAGATGCTATTCCACCATGGGATTTGACCTTGGTACTGCAGGCCTTAATTCATTTCCACTTTGAACCAGTAGCTAAATGTGACCTTAAGTTTCCGACTTGGAAAACTGTCTTTCTAGTGGCCATTACCTCAGCTAGAAGAATTTCAGAACTTCAAGCTTTCTCAGTGAAACCTCCCTACTGCTATTTCATAAGGATAGAGTTATATTTGGACTTCCAAGATGGCTGCACACTAAATAACAGCGTGTTTCTACCTCTCCCTGTGTGAAAACAGAAACTCAGCAGAGAAGGCTAGTAGTCTTGTGTTTATGGGTAAATTTCAGTAACTGGCAAGTAAGTGCACTGCTTCGATGTCAGGAATAAAGAAATACAGAAGACCTGGAAAAAAATCAGCTACAAAAAGTGAGGAAGAAACACTGACTGGGGAAAGTTCTGCAGCTGTTCAGCAAAAAGTAATGCAACCTTCAGACATGACTTCCAATAACCTACAGGAAGATATGACAACTGCATACATACTTGGTTAAACTAAACAAACCACTGATGGGGAGTATATTAACACAAACAACAAAAGGCTGGAAAAAAATGAAAGAGGCTTTAAATAGATATTCAGATGAGATGATAAAGCTGCAGAAATCCAAGGTCGAAATGAAGAAAAGGCTGGCTGAATATGAGACTGCTCAGGAAGAGATCCTTCAAAAATAATTGAATTAGAGGGTAGAACACGAAGGGAAAACCTAAGATTTGCAGCTATACCAGAGAAGCTGGAAGGAACAGACTGCAGCAATTTTATGAAAGCACAAATAAGCAGCTGGACTATTATTCCAAGGAGTTGTTAGTTGAAAAGGCACATCATGTGTATGCTCTACACCAAGCTGTAAGAAAGCATTCTAGACCTTTAATAGTAAAATGTAATCCTACCAGCAGAAAGAGTTGATTCTGACAGAACTATGGTAGAAGGACAAAATACTAAAAGTGGGAGACAGCACAGTGTTTGTGGAGAATGATTGCTCACTGTACATCAGGCAGGAGTACATTCATTCCACTATTCTGGGAATGTTGAGAGGCAAGTGTGAGATTCAAACTGCTGTATCCAGCTGTCTTTAAGGTATTCTTCCTTGGAGGGAAAAATCATTTTTGATATAGTGCATGCTGAGGAGGAAATACAAAAGTTTGTCCAACAAAAAGTGAGCTGTGAAACAGGAGATTCTGCTTCTTGTTCTTCTGTTAATAAAGACCACAGAGAGACTGCACCTGTGAAACCTTTTACAATATTTCAGTGGAAAATGTTGGAGAGAGGGAAGGGAGCATGAGAGTTGACTAGAAGAATCTAGAGTATGTTGGAAATGAAGCAGAGACAGTATTTGGGTGATGGAGAAGAACAGTAATAAAACCAGTAACTCAATGTGGGATTACAATGCAATAATCATATTTGCAATAATTATATTTGTGAAATATGACAAAATAAGAAAATCTGGAAATATTGGACTTTTTCAAAATTTCTTGTATTTGTGGGGAACTCAAAAATGTATGCCCTACTTCATGTCATTAAGGGTCAAGCATGCTTTGGGGAGGGGAAGAGAGGGAAGAAAGCTAACTGTAAGTAAACATTTTCTTTAATAGTACTGTATTTGTGGTGTATGGTTTTCTTTTCACTTTATTTTTAAGTGTAATGAGGATTGTAAACAGGTGCTGCTGCTGTTCTTTTTCTCCCCTCTTCTCTCTTTCTTCTTGTACAGTTTTGAGAAATATAGGCAATGCAGTGTAAAAAAGCCTGGTTAAAAAGGCATGACAAAGTTAGAATTAATGTGCTTTTTTTCATTCTTGCATGGGGAAATCACTGTGTTAAGGACCTTAGATTGATTAGTTTTAAGAGGGAGCAAGTAAATGGAAAAGAATATTGAATATTATGCAACTTTTTTCTAGCAAATGCCTGTATACTTAATAGCAATTCTGCAGCTGGTCTTCATGTTTCCATGGAAACAACCTGATAGAGAAACTGGGGACAGTCTGGTGGAAGGGGATTGGCTGAGGGTAAAGAAGAAAAAAGAAAAGATAAATTGGCTAGGGCATAATGTTCTCTGATAGCAAACAGAGTTTTTTTTCCCAGCTGGGAAGGCTTTAAAGATAAGACAACGCCATTAGACTTGAAGTAAAGGTTTTTTATTGCAATGGGGATACTAATATAAACAGGTGCTTTTGTTTTTTTTTTTTTCTTTTTCTGCCTTCTGTCTTTTTCTTCAGTTTTAAGAAATGTAGGCACTGCACTGTAAAAAAGGAGGGAGAGAGGAGAAGTGGGGGGAGAGAGAAGAAAGGTCTGGTTAAGAGACTACGACAAAAGAAAAATCAGTGTGCTTTTTCCCATTCTTGCATAGGGAAATGACTGTGTTGAGACCCTAGACATTATCCAGTAATAAGTTACAAATAACTTAAAATACAAAGCATGTAAATGAAAAAGCATATTAAATATTATAGGTTCATAGGTAGGTACTAGGCTATCTGCCTGAGGGCATTTATAAGCCTAGCCAGAGTGTGTCGGCTTTCACCACCCCATTGATTAATTAACTGATCCTCTGTCCAACAGAGCCAATGAAGTGATCCCAGGGGTGTATTTTCTGTTACCCATCCACTCGTCAAGGTTTCTCTTGAAGAGTGTTAGTGAGGGGCTCTGCCTGATGTAATTTGGAATTTTGTTCCAAAGCATGGGAAGTCTCTGTGACAGGAATCTATCCCTCCAGCATGTTCTATTTATTGTTGTGATGAGGTTTAGCTCACTAGAGTGTGTGGCTCGCAGTGACTTGGATTTCTTTAGGTGGAGCATGTCCATCAATTCTGAGTTGGACATGGCTTTGTAAGTCAGGCAGAGATCACCTCTGAGTAAGCGATATGCCACTGAGTACAGCTGGAGTTTTTTCAGTCAGGCTGCATAGGACATATGTTTGAGGCCAGTAATCCTCTTGGTGAGGTACTTTTGTGGTCTTTCCAGCTGTTGGAAGTGTCTTGTGAGTTACATCCCAAATAGAGCATTGTACTCTATGATGGGTCTAATGAGTGATGAGTAGAGGGGCAGTATAACCTCTTTATTTCTAGATGCGAACCCTTTAGTAATTAGATGGGCCACATAGAAGGCTTTCCTAACTACTTTGGCAATATGATTGTCAAAGGGGAGATTACTATCTACCTGGGTCCCCAGATCTCTTATTACCTCTTTTGTATTAAGGGGGCTGCCACCTATGTGGTAATTCATGGTTGTTTTCTTTTTCCCAAATGGGATGATTATGCACTTTTTGGCATTTAGCTTGAGGCCATGACGTTGACACCAGGTGTCCGTCTCAGTAAGGCCCTTTTGGAGGATGTCCGTGTCAGCCAGAGAGTCAGTTATGCCTCCCAGTTTGCAGTCATTGGCGAACTTGGTTAGCCATAGTCTTCCTGTGTTTGCCTGTACTTATGTGAAGTACATGACAAACAGTAGGGGTCCCGGGACCGAGCCTTGCAGGACACCACTCGTGACTGGTTTAGAGTCGGACCTGGAGCCAGCTATTCTTACCGTGTGAGTTCTGTCTGTAAGCCAGTTGGCAACCCATCTCGTGACATAGGGGTTTATGTTCAGGCTGGTGAATTTTTCTGTAATACCTGAGTGGGGAATGGTGTTGAAAGCCTTGGCGAGGTCAAGGTAGGCTGTGTGAACCACCTTTCCCTCGTCTATGGCCTTGGTGACTGTCCCGAAGAAGTCAACCAGGTTTAGTAGGCATGATCTGCCCTTAACAAAGCCGAACTGGGTCAGGTCAAGTGTTTGGAGGTTCCCAATGTCTTTGTTAATGAGTTCCATGATGATGCGCTCCATAGCCTTGCAGACCAGGCTAGTCAGACTTATGGGGCGATAGTTACCAGGGTCAGTTGTGGCCCCTCCTTTGTGGAGAGGAATAACCGTTGCTGTGCGCCATTCTATGGGCACATAGCCTGTGGAGAGGTTGAGGTTGAACAGCATGTTTAGTTGGAGGGTTAGTTCGTTCTGTAGTTCGTGCAAGACGTTGCCTGGGACACCATCTGGTCCCATTGCCACTGTTTTTGGCTTTTGAAAGGGCTGTTTTCACCTGTGTGTCTGTGATTCTTGGGACACTACACTTTTCCGGTATTGTTGTGGGCCCTTTTGGAGGTGAGAGGGGGGTGACGTTTGCACTGAATCTATCTGCCAGGATGTTGGCAATATCAGTAGGTTCACTATATTTTGTGCTATTTTACACTAGTTCAGTGTATATCTGCGAGTTGCCACTTAGATTCTTAACATAGCTAAAGAAGGCTTTGTGGTTATCTTTTGAATCCTTGGTTATTTTTCTTTCGAAGTTAGCCTTGGATGATTTCATGAGGGACCCTAGATTCTTACAGATACTGATCACTGATGTCTTTCCTTCTTGGGATTTGCTTTTTTTCTGAACTAGTTTCCTCCTCCTGTTGTATAGCCTGTTCATTGCAGGGGTCCACCAAACTGTTTTCCTTCTCTTAGAGGAGTGAGTCTTGGTTTTGCTAGGGATGGCAAGATCCATGCATCCTTGTTGGTGCTCATTGAGTGCATTTGTAAAGGTTTTTGCATCTTGGGCAGCGTTATCCTTTAGCGTGGTGGCTGTGAAACTTACCACCTCTGTCTTAAGTAAGGTGAAGCTTGCTTTAGAAAAGTTTTTTACTGTGGTTTCCATAGTTGGGGGTGGTGGTGGGGTGTGGACATCCAGAGTGATTAGTTTATGGTCTGATCTCACCAGTGACGGGTTGAACTCTGGTGTGGAACACCTGTCGCCCATGTTGGTGATGACCAGGTCCAATATGTTTTCACCTCTGGTAGGGGAGTTTACCAGCTGATCCAGGGCGTTTGAGTTGATGAATTCCAGGAAGCGCTGGGCCTGGGAATTTGTACTCGAGTAGTTTTCCCAGTGAATGGTAGGGTAATTGAAATCGCCCAATATCAGGTTGTTCGGTAGGACCTCCATGTTTTACAGTGTCTCCAGAAAGGTGGAGTGGTGGTCCTGGGTCATGGAAGGTGATCTGTAGCAGGCCAGAATTTGCATTGCAGATTTGCCCGATGTTAGTTGCACATGGATGATCTTAGCGGTATCATGAAGCGCCACTAACCTGGAGGTGTAGGTATCCTTGATGAATATGGATACACCCCCTCCTGTTGTGTTTTGGTCCATGTTCTGTGGTTGAAACGTGTGGTATGAGTTGTAGCCCAGTAGTGCTGGGGTACTCTCTGGAACCTTGAACCAGGTTTCAGTTACTGCACAGATATCAACGTTCTCCATACTGAGGAGTGCTTCGAGTGTGTGCATTTTGAGATTTAAACTCCTGGCGTTGAGTAGCATAACCCTCAGTTTTTTTGTTAATTGTGCTGTTTACGGAGGTGGATTTGACTTTTGAGCCTTGCCTAAAAAGGGCACTATGGGGGCAGCAAGAGCCTTGGCCAGTATTCGAAAGCCTAGGGGTGACAGGTGCAAGCCGTCTCTTGCGAAGCAACGCAGCTTGTCGAGCATGCCGTCCCAGGCTGACAGACACTGGATTCCCTTTGAATGACACCAGAAGCTTAGCCAATTGTTGAAATTGATAATTTTTTCTTTATACTGAGGTATCATTCTTGGTGAGAGCAGGATGCTACTCAGGGTCAGGGTCATACCAGCCTGGGCTACATGATCAGGGAGCTCTTCCATATCTCTTTTCATGTAGTCCAGGGAGGTACGTCTCAGGTCATTCACACCAACATGAACAATGACAGAGTCATATTTATACTTGTTCTGGAGTGACCTGATGAGTGCTTGTGTTATGTGGCGAATTCTGGCTCCCGACAGGCAGCTAACAGTAACCTTCTGCTTGTCCAGCCTAGTAAGTGGAACGTCAATGTGCCTGACTATAGAGTCCCCTATTACTAGTGTGTTAGGTATGTTATTTCGCCTTAAGGGCTGTGATTGTGCGGCACACTGATTTTGCGTTTTATGTGTTGTCTGGTTTGTGACGGGAAGTGCAAGTTGTTTGGGTGTCTGCTTTGGAGGTCTCTGATGCTTTTGCAGGTTTTTATTTAGAGCCTCTGAGTATGATTATAAGGCTTTTTTCTGGTAAACAAGGTACCTTTAGCAGTTTTGTGTCTGGTTTGCATGTCACTAGAAGACAATTTGATGAAGATGACTTGGAGAAAGTGTTTACTGAAAGGATTCAAGTGTTGTTTTTCAGCTGGGAGAACTATAAAGACAGACAAAAATCAAATAGTACTTAGTAATAGCAGAGGCTGTACCATACATCATAGCATGACTAACCATTATTTTTGGTTAACTTTAGCCTGTCTGTGTGGCTGTCAATTTAGAACTTTTGTCCTTAGTAGGAAGCAAAAACTTTAGTATTTAAAGATTTACATAGTTTTGTGTGTTAGCCAGGGTGGTGCAACGGTAGCATTGTCGCCTCACAGCAAGAGGTTCTCCCATTCGATTCTTGGCTGGAGCGCCTTCTGCATGTCCCCCCCCCTGCGGTCGAGTGGCGTTCAAAAGACATGTGTGAATGGGCATGCCTTCATTGAAGGTTGGGCGTTGGGCTGGCACCTCAGCACCGTAAAAAATCAACTGCCAATCATTAGCGGACCGATGTTCCGCTGTGGCGACCTCTAACCGGGAAAAGCCGAAAGAAGAACAACATAGTTTTGTGTGTTAACAGGTTGGGGGGGTTGGAGGGGTTGGTTGTTCTGTTTGAGGGCTTTCAAATAACAAAACAACAAGTTACGTAAGATGTGGCATAGGCTGAAATGGATACGACAAGAAACAACTGTATAAAAGACCAAACTGCCGAACAATATATATAAGTAACATAAAAGTTGGAACTAGACATTTAACAAAAAGGCAGTTGTACATAAAAGATGGTAATAATAACTATATAAGAAAATTATGTTTTTTATAATTTCTTTGTCTGAATGGTCTTACAGATAAATATAAAGAATGAGTAGTGAACTATATTAAAAAATGTAGAGTACAAGTAGCTTTGCTACAGGAGACATACCTGGAAAGAACTGAACATGTGAATTTAATAAAGAAAGGTTTTCAGGATGGTTATTCATTGGAATGTATGGGGTAAAGGAAAAGGGAACTTTTATTAATTGCAAGAGAAGCTCCAATAGTGATAGAAGAGTGAAAAAAGATAATGGAAGATGTATAGTATTAAGGGTCTACTAGCAAGGGAGGATGGATTACACTGGCATGTATTTATATTCCACTTAAAACAGTTATAATGGAGTTTAAGATAATTCTGGGAGAAATAATCCGCTTTCAGCAAGGAATGTTGCTTATAGGTGGAGACTAGAATTTGGTTTGCAACAGTGAAGATGTGTCTGGTGGCCTAGAAGGGAAAATATAGCAAAGGAGGGTAGAGTTTTGAAGAAATTTATGAAAATATTCAACATGGAAGATGTGAGTTCAGTACTAGGAGGTGGAGTGAATTTACATATTATTCACCAAGATACAAAAACTGAAGTAGGCTGGATAGAATTTATATCTCACAGTAACATGTGCATTTAATTGAAGTTTTTGAAACACACCCAATGATTATTTCAGATCATGCGGAAATAATAACTAAAATAAAAATGTAAGGTAATGAAATAAAAATGAGACACTGGCACTTTCCCACCTATTGGCTGAAAAGAGAGGAATGGGTTTTGGAATTAATTCAGGAGCTACTAGAGAAGATAGAAATGTCTTCTGAAAATATAGCTAGGGAGTGGAATACAATTAAAGTGGAGTTTAAAGCTATGGTAGATATAAATGAAAGGGAGATATGGCTAAGAAGTAACGAGTTATTTAGGGGAACTGACAAAGTATTGCAAAATAGGGGGGATCCCTCAGAAGAAGAGCAGGAGCAACGGCAGAATGCTAAATAGAATGTAAGGGTTTACCTCAGTAATATGCATGAGTTTAGAAAGATTGCTGTTAAGCAACTGTTTTTTGATGATTATTCTAGAGCACAAAAACTTTTAACACGACTCAGGCAACAGAAAGTGGAAAGGTCTGTCACCAAGATTAGGGAGCCTATAACAAGGCAGATAAGAGATTCTGTAGAAGTATTAGAAATATTTTAAAAATTTTATGAAAGTTTGTATAAAGCAGAGAAATATGGAAATCAAGAAAAGGTGTTTATGGAAGAATTACATATGCCAGGGTTAGAGGTAGATGAGGCTCAATTACAAACAGGATAGAAAGAGATGAGATAAAAATGGCTATGTATAACCAGTCTACAGGAAAGTCCTCATAGGCTAATAGGTAGGTACTAGGCTATCTGCCCGAAGGCATTTATAAGCCTAGCCAGAATGTGTTGGCTTTTGCTGCCCCCTTAGATTAGTTCTCTATGCCTCTGTCCAGCAGAGCTACTGAAGTGATCCCGGGGGTAAACTTTCTGTTTCTCATCCACTCGTTAAGGTATCTCTTGAAGAGTGTTAGCGAGGAGCTCTTCCTAATTTAGATTGGAATCTTGTTCCAAAGCATGGGAAGCCTCTGGGACAGGAATCTATACCTCCAACACATCCTATTTATTGTTGTGGTGAGGTTTAGGTCCCTAGAGTGTGTGGCTCGAGGGGATAAGGTTTTCTTTAGGTGGAGCATGTCCATCAATTCTGGGTTGGACATGGCCTTGTATGTCAGGCAGAGATCACCTCTGAGTAGGCGGTATGCAACCGAGTACAGCTGGAGTTTCTTCAGTCGAGCTGCATAGGGCATCTGTTTGAGGTCAGTGATCCTCTTGGTGAAGTACTTCTGTGGTCTTTCCAGCTCTTGCAGGTGTCTTGTAAGGTACATCCCAAATGGGGCATTGTACTCTATGATGGGTCTGATGAGTGATGAGTAGAGGGGCACAATGACCTCTTTTGATCTGGATGCAAACCCTTTTGTGATTAGGTGGGCCACATAGAAGGATTTTCTCACCACTTTGGCAATGTGATTATCAAAGGAGAGATTACTATCTACTTTGGTCCCCACATCCCTTATTACATCTTCAGTATTTAGGGGGCTACCACCTATGTGGTAATTTGTGTGTACTTTGTTTTTTCCAAAGGGGATGACTATGCACTTGTTGGCATTTAGCTTGAGGCCATGATTTTGACACCAGGTATCCGTCTCAGTGAGACCCTTTTGGAGGATATCTGTGTCAGCTGGAGAGTCAGTTATAGCCCCTAGTTTGCAGTCGTCTGCGAACTTCGTCAGCCATAGTCCTCCTGTGCTTGTCTGTACCTCTCTGGGGAACGCCACTTGTAACCGGTTTAGAGTCAGACCTAGCTCCCTCAACTCTCACCATGTGGGTTCTGTCCATGAACCAATTGACAACCCATCTTGTGACATAGGGGTTTATGTTCAGGCTGGTAAGCTTGTGTATAATACCAGAATGGGGAATGGTTTCGAAGGCCTTTGCGAGGTATAGGTATGCTGTGTGTACCGCCTTTCTCTCGTCTGTAGCCTTGGCAACTGTCTCAAAGAAGTCCACCATGTTTAACAGGCATGATCTGCCCTTAACAAAGCCGAACTGGGTAGGGTCCAATGTTTGAAGGTTCCCAGTGTCTCTGTTAATGAGTTCCATGATGAATGCACTCCATAGCCTTGCAGACCAAGCTAGTCAGGCTTATAGGGCGATGGTTCCTGGGGTCTGTTGTGGCTCCACCTTTGTGGAGCAGAAAAACTGTTGCTGTGCACCACTCTATGGGTACGTAGCCTCTGGAGAGGCTGAGTTTGAACAGTGTGCTTAGGTGAGGGGTTACTTAGACTTTGAGCTCGTGTAGGACTCAGCCTGGGACACCGTCCAGTCCCATTGATGCTGTGTTTTTGGCTTTGGAGAGGGCTGTTTTAACCTGAGTGTCTGTGATTTCAGGGGCTCTACATTCTTCTGGTATGGTTATGGGCCCTTTTGGGGGTGAGGTTTGCACTGAACCTGTCTGCTAGGATGTTGGCAATATCGGTTGGTTCAATGTATTTTGTGCCATTCTGCATTAACTCTGAGCAGATCTGAGCATTGCCACTTTGATTCTTGACATAGCTAAAGAATGCCTTGTGGTTATCTTAGGAGTCCTTGGCAATTTTTCTTTCGAAGCTCGCCTTGGACAATTTTATGAGGGATTGTAGTTTCTTGCTGATACTGATCAGGGATGTCTTCTCTTCTTGGGATTTTACTCTTTTCTGTACTAGTTTCAGTTTCTCAGAAATGGATGGTATTTCTGTGGAAGTTTGGAAACTAGCAGGGAAAACTGCTAAAGATCTGGAAGATAGTTTAACAGTATTTTAAAAGGAGAAGTACCAGCATTCTGGAAGAAGGCGGTGGTAACAGTAATACCTATAATGGTTAAAAAATTCATCAGATCCAGCTTCATACAGGCCCATTTCAATACTAAACCATGATTATAAAGTGTTTGTCTATAATGGGTAAAAGAATGGCAAAAGTAATACCAAAATTGATAGATATAGATCAGTGTGGTTTTGTGGAGAGAAGGCAAACATCTGACGATATGAACAGAACACCAATGATCCAGAGGGAAGCAGAATGTAAAAAAAATACACTGTTATTGGTGGGTCTTGATGTAGAGAAAGCATTTGACAGAGTAGACTGAGACTTCATGAGCAGGGCAATTGAAGCATTAGCTTTCCCTGATACAATTATAAGGTTGATTAGGAGTATATACGAGAGATCAGAGATGAAAATTAAAGTTGGTGGGATCCTCTCTGTTGACGACGTCTTGAGTAGGAGAACCAGGCATTGTTGTCTGCTTTCCCCTTTGTTGTTTGCATTACATTTAGAACCATTGACAAAGAAAATAAGGGGCTCAGAATTTCAAGGATATAATTGGTATGGTAGTCAGGAAAACCTAGATGCATTTGCAGATGATATTATTTTATACATGACAAAACCAGAAAGGGACATTACAGTGTTGAGGAACATTTTAAGACAGTTTCAGATCTTCTTCAGATACAAAATGAATGAAGCTAAAACAAAGGCAATAGCTGTAAATTATGTACCCGCACACAGATTGATCTAGCAATATCCATATTTATGGGGAAATGATCACATGAAGTATTTAGGAGTATGGATTAGAAATGACTCTATTGTGGCAGCTAAAGATATGCAGGAAGAGACTAAAGAGAAGAAAAAACAAACATTGAGAAACTGGAAGATTTGTTATATGCAAGCAATTAAAATGTTTTTAGTCCCTTTAGTCTTATACACAGGTCAGGCATATTTTTATCAACCAGAGGAGAATCTGTGGATAGCAATTAAAAAAAATGTTGAAGGATTTTATCTAGGAAGGGAAGACAGCAAGGGTAAAGTGGTATACACTGATTCCTCCAGTAGAACAAAGCAGACTAGGATTACCCAATTGGAGGGGGTATTTTAAAGTAACACAGTTAAGGCTCTTATACGTAGCACAAGCAGAAAACTATAATTCAAAGTGGAAAAGAATGATGATGATAATACACGGGGTAAACTCAAGAAATAAGGAAAGATTGTGATTTTGGATGCAGACTCTTAAGGAGAACAACAAAAATCATACAAAGTATTATATTCGTAACATAACAGGGAGTCTTCTAAGAACTAAACCAGCACGAAAATGGAGAAAAGAGATTCTGCCGACAGGGATGACTGTGGTTAGGGATACAGATAATAGACAAGAGGGGGCTGGAATTTATTGGAGAAAACTGGAAAGGCACCAAGGTGTTGGGAGCAAATAATTAGAAAGGGAAAGGTAACAGGCCAAGATTATGTTTACACTGCAGGTTAGAGATTGCCTTTCCTATTCCTATCAAGGATTGATAATCAGAGTATAGGCAAAGAGAAAGAAATGGGGACTAAATGAAAGATCAGCACTGGTGAAGTTTTTAATTGAATCTAGAACAGAGGCTTCAGTTAAAAAAGGAAATATTGCATGATAATTATAAGAATCAATCAGAGGAGTTTAGAAAGGATTGGGAAGAGAGAGATTGGATAAGCAATTCACAAAGAGACAATGGGGGGATATATGTATATCTCCCAAATATGCAAAGTCTCAAAGGTTTGGGATCTTTGCCTGGATGTTTTTACATAGGTATTTTTATACCCCAAATAGACTCCAAAGCGGCAATGGTGGTGGGGCAGCCATGGTGGTGCACGGTTAGCATTGTCACCTCACAGCAAGAGGTTATCTGGTTCGATCCTTGGCCGGGGTGCCTTCTGTGTGGAGTCTGCATGTCCTCCCTGTGGTCACATGGGTTTCCTCCGGGTGCTTCGGTTTCCTCCCATATCCCAAAGACATGCTGTAGGTGGATTGGACTCTCTAAATTGGCCCTAGGTGTGAGAGTGTGTGTGCCTTCCGTGGAAGGTTGGGCGCCGGGCTGGCAACTTAACACTGTAAAACTCCACTGCCAATCATGAGCGGACAGGTGATCCGCTGTGGCGACCCCTAACCGGGAAAAGCCGAAAGAAGAAGACTCCAAAGAATTTTTCCTCATGTGGATAGCAAATGCTGGAGGTGTGACTGGGAAGAAATGTGGCTGGAAACATATTTTTGGGACTGTAATGAACTGGCAAACTTTAGATTCCCTGCAGACTGCTCTGTTGGAGATGTAGGGTGAGCGGATTGGATTGACTGGGGAGATTATTTTTTTTTTTTAGCTATGCTATAGAATCGGAATTGCCTAGACATAGTAAAGCCTTTCTGAGTCTAAGTATGTTGGTTGCCAAAAAAGTAGTTATTAGAAAATGAAAATCAAAGTCGAGACCAACTTTTGTAGAAGTAGTGAATACAGTAACATAAAACAACTGGAATTGGGATGTTTAGGAAAGCGAAAGAGCAAACTACATAGGAAAAATGGGAATTGTGGGAACTATATATGTAGAGAAGGAATGAGGTTTAAGAGGCAGCATTTGAGTGAGCCATATAATGCTTAACTGGCAATGACTGAACAGATTTATAAGTGATGTGTAATATTTGCAGCTACAGTTATTTCAATGGTGTCTTCGATGTATAATGTTTGCAACTAAAGTGGTGTCAATGCTGTTTGTTTTTCATTTATATAAATGTAAGATTGTCTATGTCATATGTGATAATTTAAAGATGTATACTGGGGGGAAAAAAGGATAGAGTAACATTATGAACCAATGTGTTTTTTCTTCCCAAGGTGGTGTCAGAATCCAGTATCAATCAGTCCATTAATTTGCCAGTATTCTTTCCTAAAGTTCCAAATAAAGGTGAATATGTGTTGCATTTATTGGATGTTCACAGACAATTACATTTTTATTTGCATAGGACAAAAGAAATCAGAAAGACAGACCAATTGTTTGCTTCCTTTGCAGATTTGAAATTGGGTATGCCAGTTTCAGAAGTAATTCTAGCCAAATGGCTGACTGTATTTCTGTGATCTATAACAGACTGGGTATAACCGTAACTAAACCTGTAAGAGTCCATTCAACTAGGTCCATGGCAGCTTCTTTGGTGTTTCTGTCCGGGGCTACCATGGACAACATATGTGTAGCTGCTACCTGGGAAAATCCTCATACCTTTAATCACTCATTACAAAATTATGTCTGGTTTCGAGGTGTAGAGTAGTTTTTGGCTGAACTGTGGTCAGAAATATCCTTCCTTAGAGTCCACCCAGGGTTTCAGGTAGGTGGGGACTCTGTCCCAACAGTTGAGAATAGAATGAAAATTGACAATATCAGGTAAAGAAGTTGTGTACTCACCATAATGTTCCATCTGTGTTGTCCATTTTCATTCTTCCTCAGCTTCCTGCCCATCAACCCCCATCCCTTATTTCAACAATCTTCTGGAAGAATGAGATATTGTAAGGACACCACTGTCCTGTATGACTGAGCTCCAGACGTAGTTCCTTCTGTAGGACATGTGCAAATTTGTGTCTTTATATGTGCAGATTGGCAGATACCACTTCAGGTGAAGTCAGTAAACAAGATCTGGGGTATGTTAGGAGTTGGTGCATTGTAAGGGAGAAGTTTGGGAGCTTTTTGGTTACCACGAGCATTACTAACGGCCAAGTCAGATCTAAGATTTGGATCCAAACCCAACAGTTGAGGAAGAATGAAAATGGACAACACAGATAGAATGTTATGCCGAGTACGTAACTTCTTTTTACAGGTTTCCTGGGTCATAGAGAGAGACCTATAGCTTGCAAGGAAGTGATATGGGAATTTGCCTATGATGATATGAACATGGAGAAGCACAAGTGCATTGTTCTGTTTGAACAGCCTTGAGGTATATTTATTTTTGATGTAAATTGAGACATCTCCATCTTTAGTCCCTGTCTGTGGTAGTAGCTGGTCTAAATGAGTGTAAGGTATTATAGCCTTTCACTGCCTATGTGCTGTTAGTGACTTTAAACCATGTCTCAGTGGCTGCACAGATATCAGCATTCTCTGTTGTGAGGAGAGCTTGTAGGGGAATGGAATTTTTTGTTTAGACTCCTAGCACTGAGCAATAACACCATTAGATTTTCTTGGTTTTGATTTGCTGTGTTGAAAGTACTTTCAGTTTGGCATTGCCTAACAAAAGGCAGTATGGGGGAGGACCATGTTTTAGTTAATGTCTGAAAGCTTAGAGGGGAGAGGTGCAGACTATCTCTGGCAAAGCAACATGGTCTGTTGACCATCTCCTTCCATGCTGACAAATATTCCACCCCCTTAGAATGACATCAGAAACTAAGGTAGTTATTAAAGTTAATCTTAAATTCGTATTGTGGCATCATCCTTGGAGAAGGTAAAATGGTGTTCAGTGCTAGGCTTATAGCAGCCTGCTTCACACATTCAGAGAACTCCATGATGTCTCTGTTCATGTAGTGTAGGAAGGTACATCTCAAATCATTTACACCCAAATAGACTATGACTGAATCATACTGTTCCTTGTGGTCCTGTGACCTGAGTGTGCGTAATGTGGCAGACCCTGGCCCCTAATGAGCAACTGACCATGACTTTCTCCTTACTCAGCATAGTAAGAAGGACATCAGTGCATCTCACAGTGGAGTCTCCAATGATTAGAATGTTGAATTGTTTGGTGGCTTGCCTTATGGGCTTAGAAGCAGAGGCTCCATGAGATGTGGCTGTATGTGTTGATATGGGTATTCTTTGGAAGAGTGCATTCTGAGCTGATGGGGGTATTTGTTAGGTTTACTTCAGCTAGGTCTTTGCAGTTTAGGAAGGTTACAGTTAAGTGCCTCAGTATATTTGGGTCTTTGTGTCTGCTTTGAACTGTCTGTGATGGGTGCAGCGTGTGTACTGCTGACAACCTGATTGACTTTAGGCGTGCTTCTGTGTGAGAGCTTTGCCTCCGGTGACACTGTATAAATACATCTCTCACATACCACATCAGTTTGTTAGAGAATTAGCTGGTTGTCAGTAAACATGACACAATGTCTACATTGCCTCAGGATGCCCATATCTGCTAAGCTGGTAACAAAGGTAGTGGGAAAGTTTGTATCCTCTTTTTTATTGATTAGATGGTTACAGTGAGAATATAAAGCAATGTCTGGAATATCTGGTTTGCATCTCTTGGGGAAGTGCTTGTCACTGCAAACTAGTTGCCCTGTGTGCAATTATGTATTGGTGAAATTTCAAGGGTGCTTTCATTGGAAAAATGTCAACTCCTGGTGTCTGTGTCTATGCAGGGCACCGCCAAACACTTTAGGGGAAAGTAATAAGTAGACCTTTATGATTTATGGATGAAGTATTTAGGGGTATATTCTAAAGTTAGGTTAGGCAGCAGCTAGTCAGTCAGTACTTACTGAAGAAAAAGAATTAACTTTCTCAAGAATGAAGTACAAAGTGGATTCACCTGATTAGCTACTGCCGGGCTACTGCTAGTGTTGGTCTCACCACTTCACTGTGTTTGAATATAGTGCTCCTTTGCTTCTTCTATCACCAGAAGGAAAACAGTAGCACCAATCCCAAGGTGAGAAGCAGGTCACAGGCACTTTGATGATCAACAGTCTTCTCCTAGAAGATGCAAGGGTATGTAAGCTTGTTGTATCCTTTTCCTGGAAGATGCCTTGAATAGTAACCAGCCTCCAACAACCCAATCAGAAACAGTCAGGAATTGATGCACTCTGCTCCTTCTCTTATGAGGAGCAAAATATAAGCACAAATTCCAAGCTGGCACGTATGAAGCAGTTATCAGGCTTTCTGGAGATCAGCAGTCTCCCGGAAGTAATGTCCCTATGCTGTTTATCTCACAAGGAGCAAAACAGAATCACTAATCCCAAGATGACCGCAGAATGTGGGCTATCCAATAATTGGTGGTCTTGGGCAAAATATTGCAGATTTTAAAGGTAAAATGGAAAATGGGTTAATATCCTAGGCATTGCAGTTTTCACTAAGCAGATAGATATGAAAGAAAGGATATTGAACTTTAGCAATCTAAGTGGAGAGCCACTAATTTTAAAAGAGCAAGATCGATTGGAAGATGGTGGGCACTTTTGTTTTCTGGTTCTATGGAATATAGTGGGATGGCAAATGAATTTAAATAGCTGGGGGATTCACAAAATGATAACTTTGGGCTTACAATAGCCAATGAAAGCAGAGAGGGAAGGAAATATGTGGTCAAATTAACATAAAGGGCAGGCAACTAGAAAGACAGTTGAGTTTAAAAATACAACAGCACTATGGTGGAAGATTGTGGGACATTTAATTTCTGTGCGATTCACAAGAGAGGCAGAAGTGGTCTATTTCCTAGTTTAAATATGCAGTTAAATGCGGAATACAAGAAAAACACATTGTAAAGAAAATAAAACGCAATATGAAAATAGAAAGAAGGCAATGAAACAATACAAGAAAGCAAAAACGAACTAATCTTTCCCTCACAGTGCTCTGTGGCAAAGTTTGAGTGAGCTTTTCCAGTAAAGTTGTGAAATGTTGTATTTTACCCCTTACATACGTTTATTTTCTAGCTGCACCCTCAGTCCATGGGTAATTAACTTTTACTGACCTGTTCTAGTTTCTGTGCAACTCACTAGAGACATAGCTGTGATGTCTTTCCTAGTTTAAATAAGCAATTAAATGCAGCGGTGGTGGTGCTGCGGTAGCATTGCCGCCTCACAGTAAGACGCTGTCTGGTTCGACTCTCAGAGCGTCTTCTGCGTGGAGACATGCGTGAATGGGCTTACCTTCGTTGAAGGGTGTGCGTCAGGGCTGGCAACTCGGTACGTAAAAATCAACTGCCAATCATTAGTGGACCGAAGTTCTGCTGTGGCGACCCCTAGCTGGGAAAAGTCGAAAGACACAACAACAACATCTGATGTAGCAATGACCACTGCCGCCTTTATAAAATGCACTAATTTTCACGTGAGAAAGTTTATTTCTTGACATGTAATACACAGTAGTTCACTCAGACTAAAATACTGGGACTGCAAGAATGCAGTCAGAAGGCTAACAACTAGCAACTTGCTAACTTTTCCAAAAGACATTTGTGAATCCAGTAGATGCCTATAAGACAGTTTATAGCTGTGCAAATTAAAAATGGAAAACAGTTCTGTTACCTGGAAAAGTTCTGCATGAAACTAAGCATATTAATGTAGCTGCAATTTCTTGGTAACTCAGTCACCAGTGCTCTCTGAAGACCCCTCACAAAAAATAATGCTGCTAAAAACTCTGGTTGTGATAATAGGTCCTGCACTACCACAATGGGAGGACATATGTATGGCTTCCAAATGTGCAAAGTCTAGAAGATTTAGGATTTTTGCTTGGAAGAGTTTGCATAGGCATTTTTATACCCCAGTCGAACTCCAGAGGATTTTTCCATAGGCGGATGGCAAATGCTGGTGGTGTGATAAGGAAGAAAGAGGTAACTGTGAATATGTGTTTTGGTAGCACAATGAGTTGGAATTCCCTACAGAGTACTATGTCAGAAATATTGGGTGAGCAAATGGGTATAACTAAGGAAATGATTTTCTGAGCTAGGATACAGGATCTGAGTTGCCTAGACATAGTAAGGCCTTGTTAAATTTAATTGTGGTGACTTCCAAAAAGCATTTACTAGAAAGTGGAACTCAGTCTAGACCAACTGCGTTTGAAGTAGTGAATATTGTAACAGAGATAAAAGAACTGGAAGTAAGATCTTTGGAAAAGGGTAGAAGCAAATTACATAAAAACATGGAAATTGTGGGAACAATACACACAGAATAATGTTTTGGAGGAAGAGTCAGGTGTATGGGAAGGCAGAAACTGAGCAATGTATGTAATGTTGGATTGATGATAGTTGTATAAAAGAATATATGTGATGTATGTTTGTAAATCTGAGCATGTTAACATGGTTTGTTTTCTTTTATAAAAAATGTTTGCCTACATCGTAAATGATTCAGTAAAGGTCTTAAACATAAGATGTTAAGTTGTCAATCTCGCCTTCATTCTTGCTTGATGGGTTCGGAGCCGATCCCTCGGCTCCGACTCGGCACTTGCTAAGCTCGAGAGTCACTTTTACCAGCTCGAGGCAGCCCCATATCCCATGATGCAAGGCGGTAAGTATCCAGATCTCGTTTGCCGCTTATGAGGTCCTCCTTTACCAGCTCCTGGTAAGTGATTCAATTTACTAATATTCAAGCCCCTTTTGTTAAAAACTTATTATTATTAGTTATAAGTTAATTATTTAGTTTTCTGACAGAAATCCCTGTCTCCTTAATATTTTTTAGTCAAACTTTACCCATCCCATCCCTCCTGTTAGGGCGTGTGTGTTTATTTTAGGAATACCTTTTGGTATTTTCTTTAATTTAAGTTTTTTGACTAGTGTGTGTGTGTGTTTAAGAACTATGTCAAAGGAGAGGGTCTCAGGTTTTACGGAGTGTGACTCCTGCTGTCAGAAGATGTCTCTGACAGACGGTCACACTTCTTGCCTGTATTGCCTGGGGCCTCTACACCTGCAGGACTCCTGTGCTATTTGTCATTCCTTCAGCCAGAGAGTCCTGCAGGAAAGATCGTAATAAACTGATTCTTAGGGGCCTTCTTAAGCCGGAGGGCTCTCCGGCTAAGTCGGCTCCAAAATCAGTTAAATCTTCCAAGGCCCAGGCTTCTGTTTCTGAGCCTGCGGCCTCGGCTCCGACTTCGCTCGAAGTCGAGATCGGCTCGGCTGGAGCCGATTCTGGCTTAACAGCCTTCGGCACCGATGGCTATCGGTGCCGAATCTGTATCGACCACCGGTGTCGGCTCCGATCGGTTCCGACACCCATGTGGCACAGGCATCGGTGTCGGCCCGATCGGCTCCGACACCGTTACTTTGGTGGCTGTATCGGCTCGGCTGGAGCCGATACATCGAACTTCCTGTCGGCTCCGAGGTCGGCTCCGACAGGATCTATGGTATCGGCTCCGGTGGCTCATTCCAGGAAGGGGTCGAGGGCTCCTTCCTTGGTGCCGATACTTCGGCCCGGCTTCACCTCTTCTATCGAACGGAGCCATCGGAGCCGATCTTCAAGGTCATCCAGGTTGTCAGATCATGACCTAGAGAGAGTGGTCAGTAGATTACTTAAGTCACAGGTACTGGCCCAAATGTTACACAGTCCGTCTCAACAGACGACTGTTGGTCCACACCCCGTTACAGTTCCTCCTTCAACTCTACCTCAGAGCTTGGAGTTGGAGTCTTCGGGAATGGTTACTGCTACGGCTGGAGGATGGATACCCCCTTCTGTTCCTTCAGCCTCTACTCTTATCTCCTCTTTGAGACCTTCCTTAGAGGGATTCGGTGGTCGGGCTTCCATGGTCTCCTCCGAGGGGGTGAGTGGCATCGGACCCTTGTCCGAACCCGCTCTTCCCCTTGGAGCCTCGGCCTTGGTGAGCTCGGCTCCGACATCTGCCTCGGAGACTTCCCTTTCGGTGGTCCCTGGAGTTCCTAGCTCTTCGGAGCGGGTTCTCTCGGACCTCCCTGGGAGGGGAGCATTCGAGGTGATGAAGAGTGTACTGGCCACTGGTATCAGTCAGCAGTCTGTTCCCGTAGCTCCTCCCTCTATAGTACCTGTTGACATCTCTGCCACTTCTCTTGCTACAGGACCCAGAGATCCTCCGCCTCAGGTTTCCCCATTGGGAATTTCCCCCTCTTCCGAGGATTCTCCTGATGTTTCGGGAGATCCTCCTAGGAAGAGGACTTGTAAGAGGAAGCATGTAGACTCCCCCGAGTCTGTCACTTAGGATACTGACTTTGATGAGTCAGAGGGATCCCTAGATCCCCTCTGAGGATGTCTCCTTCTCAGACATCCTAGAACTTCTGAAACAGAGGGAAACTGGCCCACCAACAATCCCTCTGAGGATGAGTCAGTATACCTAGAGGCGTTTGGATCTCGGCCCTCCACCTCCTGGGTGTCTCCGCCTTTGGACCCCCTTATGCAGGTTATTGCACGAAGGCGTGGGCAGCTCCTGACTCTGTAGAGCCAGTCCCTAGGAGGCCTTCAAAATTTATAACTTCCCGTCCTGACAAACAATTCCTTACCAAGGGTGTCCCGCTGATGCCATGGTGGTGGCTGCGCCACCAAAAGGAACTTGCAGATCCTTCCGTGCCGCCCATCCTCCTAATAAGGACTCTAGGACCATGGATAGGTACAGTAAGCGGATGTTTTCCTCAGCGACCTTTGCTATGCGTTCGCTGAATTACCTATGTCACTTCACCAGACTCCAGAGGGATATCCTGAAGGAGCTGGGAGAAGTAGTTCAGGATCCTACAGCTGCAGGGGCTCAAGAAAAAATTGCTTCGCAGCTAGGAACCCTTAACTCCATTGCAAACTCCTCTATGCGGCTTATATCATATGCTGCTGATGGAGCGAGTAGGGCCGCAGGTACAGGTGTGGCTCTTAGACGCCAAGCCTGGATGCGGCTATGTGATTTTTGGACCCCTTTAAGGCGTCCTTCACAAATTCTCCCTTTGATGGGTCAGCTTTGTTTGGCCCTCAGGTGAAGGAAACCTTGACCAGGTGCGAGCAGGACGGCAAGACTCTTTCTGCTGTTGGAGTCCGTTTTTCCACCCCTTCTAGACCTTATCCCAAAGGACAGAAGGGCGGGAAGATGTGGTTCCGTAAATCCCAAGGAGTCACGCCGGATTCACGTGGTCAGTTTACCCCTAGAGGCAGAGGGGGTAACAACAACAGACGCCGCTCTAGTGGCAGAGGGGTCCAAGAACCAGGGAAACAGGGAGCCTCTCTCTGACAAGCCCTTTCAGCATCCCTGAGGTGTTGCCCGGCTGTCCCTCCTTGGAGGCAGTCGGGGGAAGATTATCACTGTACCCAGAAGCCTAGCATTCCCTCACTCAAGACAGATGGGTACAGTCGATCATATCCAAGGGTTATATAATTCATTTCGAGGAAAGTCCCTTCCCTCAAGTTCCCTTCCAGATGTACCACCCGGTCTAAGGGAGATTGCAGAGTCAGAAATCTCAAAACTACTGCAAAAAAGAGCCATTCAGCCAGTTACAATAGACCATTCAGAGCCGGAATCTACTCAAGGTTCTTTTTGGTCCCCAAAAGACGGGAGACTGGAGACCAATATTGGATCTCAGCAGACTCAACTAGACTGACAGGAAGACATGATTCGAATGGTCACTTTCAGTCAATTCTGCCCTTCTTACAGAAGGACAACTGGATGTGCTCAATAGATCTTCAGGATGCGTACTATCACATAAAATTCACAGACGCCCAGGAGATTTCTCCGCTGGCTGGGGTCCAGTCATTTCCAGTTCAGAGCCCTGCCCTTTGGTCTCACTACAGCCCCCAGAGTGTTCACCAAATGCATGGCAGTGGTCACGGCTCACCTGAGACGTCAAGGATTCCAGGTGTTTCCGTATCTCGACCACTGGCTCCTGTCAGCCACCACCAGGCATCAGCTTATACAAGCCAGGGATTACACAATAGACCTTTGTTCTCATTTGGGCATCTCAATCAACTTCGAAAAGTCATCCTTATCGCCCTGCCAGTCTATTACCTTCATAGGCAAACTTAAACACTGTTCGATGTCAGCTACCCTTACAGAACAAAGAGTTTCAGACATTCAGACTCATGTCAGGATCATTCTGGCCAGCAAGAAAATACAGGCCAGAATGGTTCTAAAGGTATTAGGTCTCATGGCTGCGGCCATTACTCTTCTTCCCTGGCTCGATTCTACATGCCTTCTTCAGTGGATGCTGTTCACACAATGGTCATACCAGCAACTTCCAATGCGTCACCAGATTCTGGTGACACAGACATGCAAAGAGCATCTTGCTTGGTGGATCACATCGTCTCAGGTTCACCAAGGCAGGTACTTTGTACCCCCATCCCGATAGCCACTGTCACCACGGATGCCTCCTGATCGGGTGGGGGTCATTATCAGGGCAGGATGGTTCATGGGACGTGGCAGCCGTTCGAGTACCATCTGCACATAAATGTCCTGGAGATGAGAGCAGTGCTTTTAACGTTGCAAGCCCTCAACGACTTTCTTCCCGTAGGGACAATTGCAGTCCACACAGACAACATGTCTGTAGTTTGGTATATCAACAAACAGGGCGGAACCAAGTCCTACCCCTTGTGTCGAGAAGCGCTCAGACTATGGCAATGGGCGATCTCCTCTCATCGGTTTCTGGTAGCAACGCATATCCCTGGGAAAACCAACATTATAGCGGACAGATTGAGCAGAGCTATCCTCATGCCTCACGAGTGGTCTTTCAAGCAATCTATAGCGGAAGAGATTTTTCTGGAATGGGGTCGTCCATGTTGCGATCTTTTGCTACCCCCCAAAACAGCAAATGTCCAGACTTTTTCAGCCGGTTCGCTCTATCAGGCCATCCCGCGAGAGACGCTCTGACCCAGGATTGGCCCCAGGGACTTCTTTGTGCCTTCCCTCCATTTCCTCTGATCCCTCAGGTGATCCAGAAAGCTACCGTTTTGAGAGCCAAATTGATTCTCATTGCCCCTTACTGGCCTCGACAAGTTTGGTTCCGTTCCTCCATCATCACCTTTTGGTGCAGCCGTGGCATCTGGACCCAGTGCCAGATCTTCTGATTCACCAATCGGGTCAGCTGCACCGGTCAATCCCTTCTCTCAACCTCACAGCATGGTTGCTCCACTTCCTTCCTTAGCCAGGCTTCCTCTGATCTCTAACCCACTTAGAGACATCATAGTAGCTTCGCTAAAATCCTCTACCAGGAGGATTTATACAAGCAAATGGAAACGTTTCTCTTATTGGGCTAAGGCCCAAAATATTGATCCTTTTACTGCCCCTGTTCAGGCAGTCCTGGACTTCTTAGCAGAGATTTTTCATGCAGGCTCCTCTTCTTCCACAGTCAGAGTTCAATTGGCTGCTATTTCCAATTTTCATGTCGGGATAGCAGATCATAATATTATGTCCCATAGGCTCTGCAGGGCCTTCTTGAAAGGAATTTTCCTACTAAAACCTCCAATCAGGAATCCTCCTCCTCAGTGGGATCTAAATTTAGTGCTGACATCCTTGATTCTTCCCCTTCGAGCCAGCTGTTTCTTGTTCCCTGAAATATCTTTCTTGGAAAACTTTATTCCTAGTGGCTATTACATCTGCCAGGAGGATGTCTGAACTTCATGCTCTTCGGTTCGACCCCTATTTGGTTTTTCACAAAGACAGAGTATCTTTGAGAACTAATCCAACCTTTTTACCTAAGGTCGCTTCAAAGAACAATCTGAATCAATCCATTGATCTCCTGTATTTTTCCTAACTATTCAGATAGAGCTGAACAAAAGCTACATTATCTTGATGTCCACCGTCAACTTAGATATTATTTGGACAGAACAAAAATTTAGAAAATCTGATCAACTTTTTGTTTCCTATGCGGATAATAAAAAGGCCTTCCTGTTTCTAAAGTGACCTTGTCCAGATGGCTTTCCTCGGTCATCTCTGAAATTTATACTCAGGGGAAAACAGCTGTGCTCAAAACCTAAAGCACATTCAACTAGGAGCTTAGCTACTTCTACAGCTTTTCAAGCTAGACTTCCTTTGGACACTATTTGTGCAGCGCCACTTGGGCTACTCCTCACACTTTTGTTTCCCATTACAAATTGGACTTGGCCTCCAGGGACAGAGCCAGTTTTGGCTCTACAGTCCTCAAGAGTTTGTTCCATTGAGCCACCCAGGATAGAGGTGCTAGGGACGCGGTCCCATCAAGCAAGAATGAAGGCGAGATTGACAACTTAACATTAAGAAGTTATGTACCTACCATAACGCTCCATGTTAGTTGTCTTCTCTCGCCTTCTTTCTTGCGACCCTCCTTCCCCTGGCCTGGACAGACCTTGTATAAGAAACTGTTATGCTGAAGACCATTCAGACCTGGTCATTCTTCCATCTGTAAGTTTCTTTCTTCCTTTGGGAAGTATTTTATGCTTGGTGCTATTGCCCTTTGTCAGCAAACGAGATCTGGGTACTTACCGCCTTGCATCATGGGATATGGGGCTGCCTCGAGCTGGTAAAAGTGACTCTCGAGCTTAGCAAGTGCCGAGTCGGAGCCGAGGGATCGGCTCCGAACCCATCAAGCAAGAAAGAAGGCGAGAGAAGACAACTAACATGGAACGTTATGGTAGGTACATAACTTCTTATTCTTGCACTACCAGGAGTGTTTTTTAGAAACCGATAGCATATCATGTTACTTTGTGGGTGGCCCAGTGACTATTCGAAAGTGAGGGGAAACATTGTCTGTCTTTTTTCAAGCAAAAAAAAAAAAACTACAGTTTCTTAACAGCAGCACTGACCTCAGCTTCCTTCCGACTCGGCCTATACTAAAGCTCGAGAGCTATTTTTACCAGCTCGAGGCTACCCTATATCCCACAATGCTAGGCGCTAACTACCCAGATCTTGTTTGCTGCTTCAGCTACGAGGTGCGTTTCTTACCGGCTCTGCAGGTTGGATTTAATATTTTCTTAAAATTTCTCTAATTTAGTCAGTTTTAGATAGTTATTGTTAGTACCCATCCCATTAGCTTTCCTTCTTAGCATAACTTCCTTCCGGTCCCTTAAATCCCTTAATATCCTAACCCCTTGTTTGGTTTAAAAGGTTAGGCCTTTGGGCCCATTCCCCTTTTCTTTAAATTGTCAGGTGAAATTGTCTGTGTGACTGACTTAGTTTTGTGGTAAGGGGTGTCTGTGTGTGTGTGTGTGTGTGTGTGTGTGTATTTTTGTTATTATCCTTTATTAGGATGTCTAAAGACACCAGGGTCTCAGGCTTCAAGAAGTGTTACTCGTGCTGTCAGAAAATGTCGCTGACAGACGGTCATACTTCTTGTGTTTATTGCCTGGGCCCTCTGCAACTGCAGGACTCTTGTTCTGTCTGTCATGCGTTCAGTCCGAGAGTCCTGCATGAACGCAGAAATAAGTTAATTTTGAGAGGCTTATTAAAGCCTGAAGGTTCCCTGGCCAAGTCATCGTCGGGGAAGCCTTCTAAGCCGTCGGCTCCGTGTTCAGAGCCTTCGACTGGTGGTGCTCTGACTGCTTCTACATCGGCTCCGGCTGGAGCCGATGTTTCTAAGACACAGTCTTCTTCATCAGCTCCGGCTGGAGCCGACGTTTCTCAGACGCAGTCTTCTACATCGGCTCGAGCCGGAGCCGATGTTTCAAAGACTCAGTCGGCGCCGATAGTTGTGTCGGTGCCATCTGCCAGCCGTAAACGGTCCAGGTCTCCGTCCTTGGAATCTGTTCATTCGGCTCCGAGGTCTCCCTTACTCTCGAAGCGGAGCCATCGATCCCATTCCTCTAGGTCTTCCAGGCTCTCGGACCATGACCTCGAGAGGGTAGTTAGTAGACTTCTTAAGTCTCAGGCACTAGCCCAGATGCTTCATAGCCCTTCTCAACAGACAGTGGCTATTCCCACTCCATCTTCGACTCCTCCTCCGACTCTTCCCTTGAGTTCAGAGCCGGAGCTTGTGGGAGCCGTGGCCGTCAACCCGTTGGAGCTGATACCTTACTTTTCGGCTCCGTCGTTGGCTCTGGTCTCTTCCATGGTCCCACCCTTGGAGGGATCCGGGCGCATGGACTTACTCGTCGGTTCCGAGGGGGCGAGTGGCATCGGACCCTTGTCCGACCCCATTCTCCCCCTCGGAGCTTCGGCGCTGGTGAGTTCGGCCCCAACATCGGCTTCGGAGCCGTCCCTCTTGGTGCCGGGAAGGGTCCTTATCTCTTCGGAGCGGGGACCTTCTACCCTGCCTGATAGGGGCGCCTTTGAAGTCATGAGGAGCGTGCTGGCCCCTGTGCCTGCTACACGGTCGGCTCCCTCAGCTCCTCCCTCTGTAGTGCCTACTGTGGTCTCTACCCACCCTCTCATTCCTGACCGTAGAGATCCAACGCCTCAGGTTTCCCCATTGGGAATATCCTCCTCTTCCAAGGTTTCCCCTGATCCGTCAGGGGAACCCCCTCGGAAGAGGAAATGTAAGAGGAAGCGTGTGGACTCCCCCGAGTCCATCACATCTGATACTGACTTGGATGAGTCGGAAGGGTCCCCACGGTCCCCCTCTGAGGAGGTCTCCTTTTCGGACATCCTTGAGGTCCTTAAGCAGAGGGGGAACTGGTCTACCCTCAGTCCTTCCGAGGACAAGTCGGTTTACCTAGAGGCGCTTGGCTCTCGCCCTTCCACCTCCTGGGTGTCTCCGCCCTTTGACCCCCTCATGGAAGTGGTGGCGCGGAAGGTGTGGACGGCCCCTGATATGATGGAACCTACCCCACGGAGGCCTTCAAAATTCATAACAGCCCCTTCGGACAAACAGTTTTTAGTCAAGGGTGTCCCGGTTGATGCCATGGTGATGGCTGCAGCCACTAAGAAGGAACTGGCTGATCCTTCAGTACCTGTCCATCCTCCTAACAAGGAGTCTAGGACTGTGGATAGGTACGGCAAGCGGATGTTTTCTTCAGCGACCTTTGTCATGCGGTCGCTGAATTACCTGTGCCATTTCACCCGCCTTCAGAGAGACATGCTCAAAGAAATGGGTGAGGCCCTACAGGATCCAACTGCTGCGGGGGTCTCAAGACAAAATCAACTCCCAGCTGGCAACCCTGAATTCGATTGTCAACTCCTCCATGCGGCTTATTTCCTACGTGGCCGATGGGGCGAGTAGGGCTGCAGTCACAGGCGTGGCCTTACGGTGTCATGCCTGGATGCGGCTTTGTAACTTTGCAGACCCCTTCAAGGCATCCTTCACTAACTCCCCCTTTGATGGTTCAGCTTTGTTTGGACCTCAGGTGAAGGATACTTTGACCAGATGCGAGCAAGAAGGCAAGATTCTCTCTGCCGTGGGAGTCCATTTTTCCACCCCGTCTAGACCATATCCTAAGGGTCAGAAGGGTGGGAAAATGTGGTTCCGTAAACCGCAAGAGGTCAGTTCCCCTCTAGAGGCAGGGGGGGGACAATAACAGATGCCGCCCTAGAGGCAGAGGAGGTCCGCAAAATCAGGGTAGCAGAGAGACACTCTCTGACAAACCCTTCCAGCATCCCTGAGAAGCTGCCCGACTGTCCGCCTTCAGAGGCAGTCGGGGGAAGGTTATCACTGTACCCAGAAGCCTGGCTTTCACTCACCCAAGACAAATGGGTACGGTCGATTATATCCGAGGGTTACAAAATTCCCTTTATCCACACCCCAACTCAGCCAAAAGGGCCCCTTCCAGACGTTCCATCCAGTCTAAGGGAACAAGCAGTACTAGAAATATCAAAACTGCTAACAAAAAGAGCCATCCAGCCAGTCCCAGCAGACCAACAAGGATCCGGAATCTACTCCAAGTTCTTTTTGGTACCAAAAAAGACAGGGGACTGGAGGCCAATATTGGATCTCAGCAGACTAAACAAGTCTGTAAAAAGAACGAAGTTCCGGATCGTCACGCTACAGTCCATTCTATCCTTTCTGGGTCAGGACAATTGGATGTGCTCAGTAGACCTTCAGGATGCGTACTACCACATCAAGATGCACAGGCGCTCCAGGAGGTTTCTCCACTTCCGGCTGGGAGCCAGTCACTACCAGTTCAGGGCTCTGCCCTTTGGTCTCACTACAGCCCCCCGAGTGTTCACCAAATGCATGGCAGCGGTTACGGCTCATCTGAAGCATCAAGGATTCCAGGTGTTTCCATATCTAGACGACTGGCTCCTCACTGCCACCACCAGGCGTCAGCTTCTCCTCTCCAGAGATTACACCATTCATACTTGCAAAGGGCTAGGTATCTCCATAAATTTCGAAAAGTCTGCCTTGTCAGTCTATTACCTTCATTGGCGCCACCTTGGACACAGTCCAACTCTCCGCAAAACTAACCGAGCAAAGACTTCTAGATATTCGCAGGCATGTTCACATCCTCCTTCAGAACAACAGAATCCAGGGCAGGTTTGTCCTGAAGGTATTAGGTCTCATGGCGGCAGCCATTACACTACTTCCCCTAGCTCGCTTTCATATGCGTATCCTTCAGTGGATGCTTTTCTCCCAGTGGTCCTTTCAACAGCTTCCAATGTCACACAACATCTTAATAACCCTGTCTTGCAAGAAACACCTTTCTTGGTGGATGGTCTCCCCAAAAGTCCTTCAGGGCAGACCACTTGTTCCTTTTCCTCCGGTCGCCACGGTGACAACGGACGCCTCCCTGGTCGGGTGGGGGGGGGGGGCATTTTCAGGGCAGGACGGTCCAGGGCACATGGCAACCTTTCGAATGCCACCTGCACATAAATGTCTTGGAGATGAGAGCAGTACTTTTAGCGTTGCAAGCCCTTCAGGACTCTCTTCCCATCTTGACCTTTGCAGTTCAGACGGACAATATGTCCGTAGTGTGGTACATCAACAAGCAGGGCGGAACCAAGTCCTATCCCTTATGTCGAGAGGCACTCAGACTTTGGCAGTGGGCGATTTCCTCTCAGTGGTTTCTGATAGCAACGCATATCCCCGGGAAGTCCAACATCATAGCGGACAGGTTGAGCAGAGCCATTCTCATGCCACATGAGTGGTCTCTCAAGCAATCAGTAGTGGAAGAAATTTTTCAGAAATGGGGTCGACCTTGCTGCGATCTTTTTGCAACACCTCAAAACAGCAAGTGCCACGACTTTTTCACTCTCTTCCCTCTTCCTGGCCACCCCCCCAGAGACGCTGTAGTCCACGATTGGCCCCGGGGACTTCTGTATGCCTTTCCCCTTTTCCATTAATCACTCAGTTAATTCAGAAAGCTACCGGCTTGAGAGCCACGATGATCCTCATTGCTCCTTACTGGCCTCGACAGATATGGTTTCCGTTCCTGCATCGTTACCTCTTGGGGCAGCCCTGGCATCTGGACCCAGTGCCAGACCTCTTGACCCATCAGTCGGGACAGCTGCACCACTCCCTCCCATCTCTCAACCTCACAGCTTGGTTGCTCCAATTCCAACCCTAGCCAGGCTTCCCCTTATTTCCCATTCTGTGCGTGACATCCTTATAGCTTCCCGTAAGTCATTTACCAGAAGGATTTATGCCAGCAAGTGGAAGCGTTTTTCCTTCTGGGCAGGAGCTAGAAATATGGATCCTTTTACTGCCCCTATCCAATCAGTCCTAGACTTCCTAGCCAAACTGTTTCACTCAGGGTCTTTTTCCTCCACCATCAGAGTACAGTTAACAGCTATTTCGAACTTTCATGTAGGCTTTTCGGACTCCAGTATCATGTCCCATAAGCTTTGTAAAACCTTTCTTAAAGGTATCTTTTTGCTTAAGCCCCCAATCAGAGACCCCGCACCACGGTGGGACTTAAATTTGGTTCTAGCTTCCTTGATTCTTCCCCCTTTGAACCTGCGGCTTCCTGCTCCTTGAAGTTGCTCTCTTGGAAGATTATTTTTCTAGTCGCCATAACATCTGCGAAAAGAGTATCAGAACTTCATGCCCTTTGCATTCGTCCACCTTATCTAGTTTTCCATAAAGACAGAGTGTCTCTCAGGACTAACCTGTCCTTTCTACCCAAGGTTTCTTCTGAGGCGAACCTAAACCAGACTATCGATCTCCCAAGTTTTCTTCCCCAACTACTCCAACAGAGCGGAACAAAAGCTGCATTTTCTGGACGTTCATCAGCTCTGTTACTATCTGGATATAACCAAGCAAGCTAGGAAATCTGAGCAGCTCTTCCTATCTTATGTGGCAGGGAAGAAAGGCCTTCCAGTTTCCAAAGTAACCCTTTCTAGATGGCTGGCCTCTGTGATTACTTTCATCTATGAGCTCAGACGTCAAAAACTACCATCAAGGCCCAGAGCTCACTCAACTAGAGCATTAGCCACGTCAATAACTTTTTAGGCTAGATTACCAATAGATTCCATTTGTGCGGCAGCCACATGGGCCTCTCCTCATACCTTTATCTCTCATTACAAATTAGACATGGCCTCCCAAAGCCGGGCTAATTTTGGTTCCACTGTTCTCAAGAGTCTGTTCCGATGAGCCACCCAGGGTGAAGGTGCTAGGGACGCGGTCCCATCCAGCAAGAATGAATGCGAGATTGACAACTTAACATTGAGAAGTTATGTACCTACCATAACGTTCCATGTTAGTTGTCTTCTTCTCGCCTTCTTTCTTGCATCCCACCCCCCATCTCCCTAGCCTGGACAGACCTAAGGATCCTTGGGGATCTCCTTTCTGCCTCAGTATAAGCCCCCTTGGCTATCTTTACTGGTAGCTGTAGGTCTAGGTAACTATACCTGTAAGGTTTCCTCTTCTCCTTATCTTGGAGATCAGAACTGCTATGGTTTCAGCTATCAAACGAGATCTGGGTAGTTAGCGCCTAGCATTGTGGGATATAGGGTAGCCTCGAGCCGGTAAAAATAGCTCTCGAGCTTTAGTATAGGCAGAGTCAGAGCCGAGGATTGGCTCCGAACCCATCCAGCAAGAAAGAAGGCGAGAAGGCAACTAACATGGAATGTTATGGTAGGTACATAACTTCTCATTTTACAACTTGTGAAATTTGTCTGACCAAACTAGCAGTTTGCAGTATGCTTCTGCAATGGAGAATGTGTCAAAAACAGAATTGTCAAATTTCAATGCTTCGTTACTATTTTTCAAATTGAGGGTATCAAAATAGGTATAAAAACTAACAAAATGAGGAGGAAATTAACAGATTAATGTGTTGTTTTCCTTTAAGCTGTTAAATGATGATTACTGCCCACCACCAAAAAAAAAAAAATCATTCAGGTAAAAAACAACTCCTACCCTCTGCAAAGTCAAGGTGGAACTATACTGCATAGATGGCCATTTACCATAATTTCAGTGCTTAATCAGGGATAGCACCAGCAACATGGAACAATTTTCCACAAAATCGCTGTGATGCAATTAATTTAATTAGCTTCAAAAAACTTCTCAAAACACACATAAAAGACGAGTTAAAATGTGCTTGCTATGACAAGCCAGGATAACAAGACATGGTAATTGAGTCACATACGATTAGTTCAATACTCCTGGAAATTCCCTGCCACTCATTTGAGTACTTCCTTGTTTAACAGCTGATATATGCCAAAGGTAGCACCGTAGGTATGTAAAGACCATAAATGCAATAACTCTAACTGCATTTTTTTTTATTATTTTTGACCTTTTTAGTGCAGCTACTCACTGCCTCTTGAAGATATGGCCACCAATCTAGTTACCTAGTACCTTAGCTAGTTTTGTTCCTATATGCTTACTTTTTGTAAATGCAGCTATTGCCTAGTACTTAATTAGCTGCACAGACATTACAACCAATTACATTGATCTGATGTTGGCTTTTTCTGTCTTTTCCTCAACTTATGGGTCTTCGGATCCAAATCTGGCTTTGGCCAGTTTCATGCTTTGGATCCAATGCTCAGGCTCCTCTCCTTACCCATAATTCCCCATGTTGATGCAGCTAACTTAGATATCTTATTTGCTGCCACAAGTGTAGACTGGATCTGTTGCTGCTCACTAGTGAGACAAGCTTTGTTTCTACAATAAATATTTTTCTAATTATTTTTTTCCATATCTTAAATAGTTTTGAATAAGAATTGTTCTTTTTCCTTTAATCTGCTCCTCCCTTAAGCTGTTTTCTTGTCCTTCATCTTGGGCAGTGGACCTCTTCGCTTTTTCCCATAAAAAGAAAAAAAAATTGATATGATGATGTTAATCTTCGGTTATCCTTGACCTTTTGGACTCTGTTCTGAGTCTCGGAACTGGCTCAGCCATTACAACAGCTCATGTTAACCAAAACCTCCTGAGCCAAGTACCTACCCAGAATGCCTCTCTCTAAAGTACCTCAGATCTGGTTTGCCACTCCTCTAGTAAAGACGTCAGCTGAACTACTTGAGCTAAGTAAAAATGTATTATTGTTGTTCTGTTATTCCAGACTTTGTCCTTTTTTTATCCTACCCAGTTTTACTTTTACCCCTTCTAATAGTCTCTCTCTCTCTTAAATTTTATCGTTTCTTTGAGTGAGTGTTGTATCCCTGTCTCTTTCTTACCATGTGGTATCTGTCCTACCATTGCTGATAGTGCTATCCCTTTCTTCTACCTCTGGTATTTTTTGGCTTACCATCATTGGTAGCCCTTTTCTCTCTCCTTTCCCTGTTCTCTCAAGCGTGTGTGTGTGTGTGTGTGTGTGTGTGTGTGTGTGTGTGTAGCTTTAGCATTTTCTGCCATTGATCTTTTTCCTCAACATGGCAGATAAGGGCAAAGGAACTACTGGTTTTAAATAGTGTTCTGGTTGTGGCAGGAAAACTCCAAATTCAGATGCTCATGCTTCTTGTGTGTATTGCTTAGGCCCAGCGCACCTTCAGCAACAGTGCGATATTTGTCAAGCCTTTAATAATCAGGCTGTTGTAGAAAGAAAAAAATAAACTCATTCTGAACGACTTAATAAAAACGGCCTTTGAAGAAGCCTTGTCTGGTCAGCCTAGAGGTGCTAAATCTGAGAAGTCTTCTCCATCATCATCTTCCTCCAGTTCTACTAAAACTGAACACACACAAAAAAAGAAGTCTCTCAGGGCCAGCGTCCCCTTTAGCTCCAGCACATAAGAAATCAGAACCTTTGGTTCCCACTACTTCTGTGGAACCGAAGATGGATACCACAAAATTTGCAGAACTGACTCCTTCAGTTCCAGTAGTAGTGACTACCTCACTATACCTCACATTTCAGTACCGTCCACCTTGGCGCCAATCTTTTATATCACCTCTTCTTCCTTGGTGCCAGTTACTACAGTGCCAACAATTTTTATGGCACCAGTTCCTTCACCGGTGCCTATATCCCAGGAACCATGATTTCTTTCAGTTTGTTAGGGCCAGGTATTCTCCTTCTATAGACCCCTTTAAGGGGCAGCTACTAAGTCCTATTTTGGGGATGCTGGAATCTCCTTCAGCCTTGTCGGTACATTCCTTTAGGAGTCTGACTGGAAGGTGACGTCTTGAGGTTGGTGGATCAGCTCCTCGTGGCAATGGGTCTTTCCACTTCTTCCCAGGCTTCGAGCCCCTCTGGAGATGGATATTTTTCTCAAAGGACTCCAACGGACATTCCTCCTCTAACCACTGTGGCTTTAGAGACCTTGGCTCCAACTTTCCTGGTTCCAGCTGTCCTGGTGCCGACAGCTCTCATGTCTTCAGCCCCAGTTTCTGCTCTAGCTCCTTGGTTTCTTCAGAACCGATGGACACCCAGAGTTGTAGCTCCATGATGCCATTTGTGGATTCTTCCTTGGCTTCAGTCTTTATGGCGGTTTCCTCAGAGTGGGATGGGACCATGGTTCTGAGGTTGTCTTTCCCAGTTATGGGCTCCCATCCCTCTTCAGGGGGACATGGATTTCAAATTATGGACAGGGCCTTGGCCTGTGTAGGCTCTCAGCTGGTTTCTTCCCCATTGGAGTGTTTTCCTGGGAGTTCTTCAGATCCAGAGCTTCCACCAGCCTCCACGCTAGGACAGTGAGCATCAAACTGCAAGACACCCTTTTACAGGGCCCCACCTCTTCCAATTCCTCCACAGAAGCTCCCACTGAGGAGGTGCTTCAGAAGAGGTCATGTAAGAGGAAACACCTTGATTCTCCAGAAGAATATGTCACAGAAGACACGGACTTCGATGATGGGGAGGATTATCCCATGTCACTCCCTAAAGATGTTTCCTTTGGAGACTTTCCTGAAATATTAAAACGGAGGGGTGGCTGGAAGTCCCAAGACCCATCCTCAGAGGAGTCTGTGTACTTGCAAGCCTTTGGTGCTCACCCATCTACCTCTTGGGTGACCCCGGTGGCTGTCGATCTTAAGCTGATTGCCCAGCAGGCATGGAAGGTCCTTGACTTCATAGAACCAGTACCCAGGAGACCAGATAAAATTCTTTCAGCTCCAGAAGACCATCAACACTGGGCCAAACATTTAGTAGTAGATGCTGTGGTGGTGACAGTGGCCATCAAGAAGGAACTAGCAGAATTAAATTCCACTGTTCATCCCCCTAACCATGAGTCTAGGGTGATGGACAGATTTTGAAAGTGGGCCTATGCTTCTTCGACCTTTGCCTTGCGGTCGTTGAACTTCTTGGCACATTTCACTAGACTTCAGAGGTGTCTGATCAAGGAACTCTTAGATACCCTCGAAGGATCTGTGTCTGATGAGGTACAAGATAAGGTAGCCTCCCAGTTTGTCACCCTGGAGTCTATTTCTAGCTCGTCCATGAGGCTTATTCCATATGCAGCCGAAAGGATGACTCGGGCAGCGAGCAAGTTCAGGCTTAGACATAAGGAGGCATGCCTGGATGCGCTTGTGCGAGTTTGTGGAGCCATTCAAGTCTTCATTCGTCAGTGCTCCATTTAATGGATCTTCCCTCTTTTACCCCAAAGTGAAAGATACATTAGCCAGGTGTGAAAAATATGGAAAAGCCCTGTCTGCCGTGGGTGTATGTTATTCTGCTCCACAACATTCCTATTCCAGGAACCAGAGAAGCAGGAAAATGTGGTTCAAGAAGACCCAAGGGCCTTTCCAGGACATGTGTGGTAATAACTCCCCCCGGGACAGAGGTGGGAGCTGTAATGGAAGATGCCAACCACACAGCAGAGATGGCCCGCAAAATCAGGGTTCCAGAGATTCCTTTTCAGAGAAACCTTACCAGCGCTCCTGAAAGGAGGCCCGATTGCTTGCCCCTGGAAGCAGTCGGGGGGGGGGTGGACTATCCTTGCACTGACTAGCCTTGCAAAAGATAACCACAGATACTTAGGTGCTAAGGATCATTACCAAAGGTTACTATATTCCATTCGACCTTACCCCAAAACTAGAAGAAATATCCCTGATGTTCCACCCGATTAGAGAGATCAGGCAGCTCTGAAAATTTAAACACTGCTAGAAAAAATGTCACCCAAGAAATCCCGCCAGATCAGAGGTGATCCGGATCCTACTTAAGGTTTTTTTGGTGCCAAAAAAGACAGGGGACTGGAGACCAATTTTGGATCTCAGTTTTTTGAACAAGTTTGTTCAACAGACAAAATTCTGGATGGTCACGGTTCAGTCTGTTCTTCCCTTCTTAGGGTAAGATGATTGGGTGTGTTCTGTAGGCCTGCAGGACGAGTATTACCACATAAAATGGACAAATGCTCCAGCAGGTTATCCTGCTTCCGGCTGGGAGCCAGCCATCATCAGTTCTGAGCTCTCCCCTTTAGTCTCACCACAGCCCCCTGGGTATTCATCAAATGTATGGCAGCAGTAGCAGCTCACTTGAGAATGCACGGATTTCTGAGTGTTTCCATATCTAGACGACCGACTCCTTACCGCTTCCACCAAGCATCTACTGGAACAGACTAGATTTCACCCTACGCACTTGTTCTCATATAGGTATAACGGTGAATCTTGCCAAGTCTCAAGTCGGATGCAACAGTTGGCATTTATAGGAATCTGCCTCAATACGACCTCTTGCATAGCTTCCCTTCCTACTCACAGATTACAGATAATAAGACCACAGGTTAACCTTACTCTCTCCAACAACAATTTTCCTGCATCACTAGTTTTACAGGCACTGTGATCCATGTCAGTCATGACATTAGTACCACTGGCAAGATTCCATGAGAATCCTACAGTGGCTTCTATCCTCCCAATGATCTATCCTCACTCATCTCTGTTTCATCACATCTGAATTACCAATTGTTGCAAGAAGGATTTATCTTGGTGGATGGAATCTAATGAAATTCATTTGGGCCCACCACATCCCCAGCCCGTAGTAACCATGGATGCCTCCCAGATCAGTGGAGGGGAGGCATTTTCAGGGAATGACTGTCCAAGGCACTTGGTCCCTAAAGGAGATCAATCTATATATCAATGTCCTGGAACTGAGGACAGCGCTCTTAGTGTTGCAAGCCTCTCAAACTGTCCTACCTCTAGGAACGATTGCGATACAGTGAGACAACTTGTCAGTAGCCTGGTACATCAACAAGTAAGGCAGAACCAAGTCTTACCCCCTCTGTCAAGAAGCTCTCGGTGTGTGGCAATGGGCGATATCTTCAAACTTCTTTCTGGTAGCAACGCACATACCGGGGAGCTCTAATGTGATAGCAGACAAACTGAGCAGATGCATCCTCCTGCCTCACGAGTGGTCTCTCAGTATCAGAGTAGAGAAGGCGATTTTCTGTCACTAGGGCCATCCTTGCTGTGTTCTATTTGCATCCCCCCAGAACAAGTGCAGCAGCTACTTTGTCCCCGAGAGATTCTCTCCTTCAGGCCTACTCTATGCCTTTCCCACATTCCTCTGATACCCCGTTTTGCTTTGTTTTTTTAAAGAAAGCCATAAGGTTGAAGAGCAATGTGATCCTCATAGCCCCATTGTGGCCTCCACAAGTTTGGTTCCCCTTTCTTTGGCCTTACCTCCTTCAATGTCCGTGGACTGTGGGCCCAGTTCCAGATCTCTTGTCCCATCCACAGGGACTAGCTCTGATCAGTCTAAAAAACCTCAAGCTTACAGCATGGTTACTCAGTTCCATTGATTGCAGGTGTTTCTTCCCCAGTTTGAAAAATGTTGCTAGCTTCCCATAAACCCTCCACAAGGAGACTGTCTCTGCCTCAGCAAATGCAAAAGATTTTCCTTATGGGCATACGAAAATAAACTCGATCCTTTCTCGGCATCATTATCAGAAGTTTTGCAATTTTTATCTACACTCTTTGAACAACGATCAGAGTTCAGCTTGCTGCTATTTCTAATTTCCGTAACGGGTCTGAAGGACAACCTTTAATTTCACATAGACTGTGCAAGGTTTTTCTAAAGAGAACTTTGAGGTTAAAGCCTCCTTATTGGGAACCCCTCCTTCCCTGGGATCTTACTATGGTTCTGCAATCCCTGGTCCAATTCCCATTTGAGCCGGTGGCTACCTGTGATATGAAAGTTCTTTCAAGGAAGACCATTTTATTAATAGCCATTAAATCTGCTAGGAGAATTTCAAAGATTCAGGCATTATCCTCTATATTTGATTTTTCATAAAGACATAGTATTGCTAAGAACTAATCCATCCTTTCTTCCAAAGGTTTTATCTGAAAATAACATTAATCAAGCCATCACATTGCCTGTATTTTTCCCTAATTTCTTCCAACAAGGGAAAATACTGCTTACATTTACTGGGTGTTCACAGACAATTACGTTTTAATCCTGACAGAACAAAAGATTTCAAAAAGTCCGACCAGTTATTTGTTTCCTTTTCAGGTCCTTCCATGGGTAAATCAGTTTCAAAGGTCACACTGTCTAGGTGGTTAAGAGTATGCATTACCTTTGTCTACAGCAGGAAAAACTTAAAATTGGCAGCCGCAGTTAGAGCACACTCAGCAAGAGCTATAGCCACATCAGACGTTTTTCATTCCAAGGCTTCTATGAATGATAAATGTGCAGCCCCGACGTGGGCCTATCCACATACTTTTATTACTCATTACAAAGTGAATCTGGTCTCCAGGGGTTCTACTCATTTGGTTCTATGACGCTCAGGAATATCCTTCCATAAGGCCTCCCAAGATACAAGGTAGCTGGGGACTCTTTCCCATATGTCAAGGATAAATGAAGATTGACAACATCAGATAAAGAAGTTATGTACTCACCATAATATTCCCTCTGTGTTGTCTATCTTCATTTATCCTTGACAACCCCACTCTCCTTCCCCCTCCTTCAGACTCTTTGAGGGATGGACCTTAGTCCTGGCAATCTGTCTCCTCATGTATGACCTTAGACATAACCTCTTCAATGGTTATAGTACTTCCTTTTCCTAGTCTTGTATTATAGCTGCAAACTCAATCTGAGGTAATTTAGAGAGAGGCATTCTGGGTAAGTACTTCTCTCAGGATATTTTGGTTCATGCAAATTGTTGTAAAGGCTGAGCTGGTTCCGAGACTCAGAACCAAGTCCCATAGGTCAATTATAAATGATGATCGACAAAACAAATGGAATGTTACGGTGAGTACATAACCTCTTTTTAACACCTGTATAGCACTTTATATAGTTAGTATTTTTCTGTTATTAGCTGTTACAGGTTTTATGTAGTCGACAGATTTTTTTCCATCTGCTTGCCTTCTGTCTTGTCCTTTTTTTTCCAAGATGTTGGACAAAACCATCTGTTTTAAAAAGTGTGTGGTCTGTACTCACAAACTCTGATGCACATAATAAATGTGTTTATTGTCTAGGCCCCTCACATTTGTACACTTCCTGCTCCATTTGTGAAGCCTTTGGTGAAAAGGCCATTGTTGAAAGACTTAAGCAAGTTAATCTTGAAAGAGCTTCTCCCAGCCCCTTAAGATTTTTTGTAAACCTGCTGCTTCTCCTGAGAAATCAATTGAAAAGCTTACAGAGAAAACTTAAGAAAAAGAAAGGGAGAAGGAAAGGAGAAATCTAAAACCTCAAGGAAGAGGTCTCCGAATCGTTCATTTTCCTTGGAGCTAGTTTCTAAAGTCTCTAAACCTTCAGAGCAAATAGTTTTCTCAGATCCAATTCTCATTGTATCCAGCATTCTTCCAAGGTTCTCATAGGAGCCTGTTTCTTCTATGCCCTGTTCCCCCATCTTTTAAGAAAAGTGGTCATAGGAAGTTACTAAGCTAATGGCCCTAGGGCCCTTACAAGCCTAGCCAAGTTCTTAGCCTTATTTCCACGATCAGCACCTACTGCCCCTGTCCAGGAGGGACACAGTTGGAACCCTCAGGGTGAATTTAAGGTCACCTATCCAATCATCTAGATTGTGTTTGAAGAGGGCCAATGAGGTGCTTTGTTTGACATGAAGTGGGAGTCTGTTCCAAAGGTGTGGTAACCTCAGGGAGACAAATCTGTCCCTCCATCAGGTTTTATTAATGTCACATACCAGGTTAAGGTCTTTAGAGCGAGTAACCAGTGTACCATTTGACTTATAGATATGTAGCATTTCCAATAAAGCAGGGTCAGAGATTGCCTTGTATTCAAGGCAGAGATCACCTCTGAGTAGTGTGTATGAAACAGAATAAAATGACAGTGATTTCAGACAATCCCCATAGGAGAGATGCTGAAGACCTTGAATTTTACTTGTGAGGAATCTTTGCGGTTTCCCCAATTGCTGCAGTTGCTTGGGAAGATACATAACAAAAGGGGTGTTGTACTCAATTATTGGCCTGATGAGGGAAGAGTACAAGGGGGTTATAACTTTTTTTTTCCTGGAGTCAATGCCCTTACTTATGAGTTGAGGACTATAGAGTTCCCTTCTTACCACTGTGGTGAAATGGTGGTCAAAAGTAAGGTTGCTGTCAACCTGTGTGCCCAGGTCCCACTGAGTACGTACTTCAGGTGTTATCGATGTGGTAGTTAGCAGGAACATGGCGTTTACTGAAAGGACACACTTTTTTTGCATTGAGTTTAATGCCATAACTTTGACACCAATCATTTGTTTGTGTAAGACCCTCTTGTAGGATTTTACATCATTTGGAGATTCTGTGACCACTCCCAGTTTGCAGTCATCAGCAAACTTTGTCAGCTACAGACCTTTAGTTTTTGCATGTACTTCGGAGAAATAGATTCCAAACAGTAAAAGTCCCAGGAATGATCCTTGTGGAACACCACTGGTACCAACATCATTCCAGACCCCCTCTATTCTGCTTCGTCATTCTAGTCAACCAGATCTTCCAGGAGTTTTACCCAAGCAGACATGCACAAGATGATGAGGTGATTCCTTTAGACGCAGATCCAGTTGGGAGCCCTCCTAGCTTCAGCCTCCACTGGTGCTGAGGAAACAGTTACTTCCCCACATTCAGTAGTTGCTCCTTCTGATCCAACCTTTTGAATTGGAGCCCTTGGAGATATGACTTTCACCCTGGGCAAGTCTGCATCAGAGCCTAGGCTTAGATACACTATGCCAGTGAGTTATTTTCATTTGGTTGGTTCCAACAGCTTTGGAACCATCTGAGTCTCAGAGGTGAATGGTTAGTGTCTAGTCCAACAGGTTAGGTACAGAACCAAGGTCTTCGAAGACGTTCCTCCCTCTTGGAAACTTGGCATTAGACAGTTTCACTCTGACATTTGCCTCGCACCCGAGCCATAGGGTATCCCGGGCTGCGCCTCCTTCAGGGATTTCTGCTCTCCAGACCTGTATCAAGCTCTGCTTTTAAGAGAATACCCCCTCAAGTTTGGATTTGTCCCTACCCAAAGCATCTGCCAGGGTCAGGACTGTACTCTTTTTGTCCAGTCAGAACAGCTAATGACCAAAAGTCTTGCACTAGCTCCTGTGGTGGAGATCACCTCAGTTTCTGAGCCCTCCCCAGAGCATCCCACTGAGGAGGTGCACAGGAAGCATATGTGTAAAAGGAGGCACCTGGATTCCCTTTGGGAATTTGTCACCACTGATACTGACTTTGATGAAGGAGAAGTTTCCCCCAGATCCTCCCTTGAAGATGTTTTGTTCAGAGAAATCCTTGAATTGCTTAAATTGAAAGGTGAGATGGTTCTCCCAGCCGGTTTCTCCAGAAGAGTCTGTCTTTAGTGAGGCTTGGTTCTGACCCATCTACTTCTTGGGTGATTCCACCCATGGATGCCATGATAGACTTTATCTCCAAATGTGCATTGAAGGAGCTGGACACAGCTGGAACCCATCCTCAAGAAACCAGATGGATTTATATTTTTTTATTTATTGACAACAGGACAAAGTTTTGACAGTTTGAGTTTATACAATATCAGTATCGATACTTAGCATACATCATTAGAACATAAAGTACAATACTGGCATTTAAAATATACAATCTAAAACATTTGTGCTATTAAGAAAAGAAAACTTTTAACAGTTTAATAACAGAAATGATACCAGTTGACAAGAACAGCTTAGAGAGATAGCTTGAATGCTGAGCTATCAAATCAGTTTTAGAATTAGAGAGTTTTGACTTATAAGTAATAATGATAAAAGCTTAGTTTAAGAAAGTCAAGCATTAGTAGTAAAGGAAGTTTGAGGATGGAAGAGGAGTACAGAGGTGAAGGGAAGATAGTAGAAAAGGTTACTTTGGGCTGTATTGAGGAAAGATTATAGTATGGGAAAGGAGATGTTAATTGATCAGTATAATGGCTAGTGATAGGAAAAGTTTGTGGAAATTAATAAACAGGATAAAGTGAGAAGAAAGTTTAGTGTAAGGGAAACTCAATATATAATGTGAGGTAGTGTGAGAGAGAAGTTTAGTATAAAGAGATTTAAGATATAATGGAACTCTGAGTATAATGAAGGATGGAAGCACTGGTTGTAGTTGTAGAAGATAAAAGATAGAGAGCTTAACTGTAGTTATTAATATAAGAAGGCACGGGGGTAAGGAGGAAAAAGGGGATCTGGGTATTAAGTGGGGGGAAAAGGGTATGCTTATGCTTAGAAGCATGAACAGACTTGGGTGTTTAGATAGTCGTTTCTCAAAGTCGATTTGAAGGTCTTGAGGGATTCAGTGGCACAGATATTAGGTGGTAAGGCATTCCATAGCTTCACTATGGTATGGGAGTAGATGCTTTGCCCAGGTCTTTTTGCAGGTTTGTGCACTTGTAAGAGTAGTTTGTTAATGAAACAAAGGGTTCTGGTTGGAGTGTAGAGCAACAGGATAGATTTTAGGGAAAGGCAGCTTATCTGGCTTATAGATTATTTTATGAGCCATGGAAGTTGCACTAGATTCAGGTGATGAGGGAATTCAACCCAGTTTAGTTTTTTTAGTAAATTACAATGGCAAGTATGTTAAGGTACCTCAGATGCAAATTTGGCAGTTTTGCGGGTAGAATGATTGTAGTTTGTTCATTAGAGTTACTTGAAGATTAGTAAGAATGGGGGCCCCATATAGGGAGGTAGGAAGTAGGAGGGTGTTAGCAAGGGTTATTTTAGTGGGAGCATCCATGTATTGTTTGTCTGTAAAGTTTGCCTAGTTTGATTTGAGTTTTTTTTTTTATTATGTCAGATATATGTCGCTCAAAGGGGAGCCTGTTATCTTTGGTTATACCTAGTAGTTTTGCCTGGGTTGCTATTTTAATTTGAGTTTTATTTTGTGAATAAAGTTTAAAAGCATATGTGATTGTTTTGGGAGAAAACAACAGAAGCTTAGTTTTATTTGGATTAAGTTGTAGTTGCGCATCATTTAACCAGGTTTCTATCAAAGTGAAGGCAGTTTGTGTAGTAGTTAAGAGGTGACTGAGGTTATTGGAAGAGGAGATAATACTGGCATCATTGATGTATTGAATAATTATGCTTTGGGGGAGGCAGTGTGAAGTTTGTTGATGAGAATATTAAAAATCAGGGATCCAAGAGTAGATCCTTGGGGGACTCCTGTGCTATTTATTAGGAGTTTGGATATGCCAGTTTGCCTCATTGTTGCCTCTCGGTTAGGTAGTGGAAAAAACATTTATGAGTACTGTGGGAGCAACCTAGGGTGGAAAGTTGTAATAAGGATTGTAGGGTAGCTAGCTGTGCACCAGATAAGTTCCTTGTCACTCCCACAGATCATCCCCATTGGATCAAGAGTCCAGCCATGGATTCCATGGTAGTGATGGCAGCCACCAAGAGGGAAATATCAGAAAAATCCACCAAACAGGAAGTCTCTTGTGTTAGGAAAGATTTGGGAAGCAAATCTACATCTAATCTACTCTCTTTTTGAGGACACTGAATTATTTGGCACAGCTTAACCATTTTCAGAGAAATGTGACCAAGGAGATCTCCGAATCTCTCCCATGGATCTTGTTTGCAGACCAAAGAAAGTCCACTTGTCAACACTTTTATATCCTAAAGTGATGGGTCTCTAAAAGTGAAGAGGAAGATAACTCCTTTTTTGCCGTAGGGATCAAATTTTCAACTCCTCAAAGGTCCTTTTCCAGGAATTAAAAAGGAAATAAAAACATTTATTTTTTCTAACACTTTTGGGAACATCCCCCCCTCTTCCCACAGGACAGAAGGGTACTCTTATAATGGATGTCGCCTTGGGGCAGAGGTGATCTGCAGAATCAAGGATTCAGAGGTGTTTTCTCTGAGAAACCTTTTCAGCACTCCTGAACAGTTACCCATTTGCTGCACTCTGGAGGCAGTTGGGGGGACACTTATTCTTGCATCCAACCATCTGGACCGCCATTATTTAAAACGAATGGATGCAGAGGATAACAACAATCATCACCACATCCCCCTTTAGCCCCAAAACATTTCGCAATGTTCCACCCTCTCAAAATAAAGTGGTTACTTCAGAGGTAAAGAAGTTTCTAAACAAGAGTCATCCAAGAAGTCCCTTTAGACCAAAGAGGATCCAGGGTTTACTCATGGTTCTTTTTAGCACCAAAGAAAAATGGGGACCTAAGGCTAATTTTAGAACTAATTTACTTGAACAATTTTGTAAGAAAAAGGAAATTCAGGATGGGCACAGTACAGTCTATTCTTCATCTTTTAAGGGAGAGAGAGAATGACTTGATGTGCTCTACAGATCTTCAGGATGCATGCCATGACATAAAGATCGACAGATGCTCCAGGAAGTACCCTCACTTCCAGCTGGGAGACAGCTGTTTTCATTTCAGAGTTTTGCCCTTCAGTCTCAGAGTGTATGGCAGAAGTAACTTGTCTCCAACTGCAGGGGTTCCAAGTGTACCCTTTCCCAGATGACTGGCTATTCACCACCCCTACCAGGGATCTACTATTGCAAGCCAAGGACTCTGTTCTCCACCTGTGTTCAGACCTAGATATTACGATGAATCTCACAAAGTCCAAACTACATCCATTTCAGTCTTTAGACTTCATAGGAGCTCAATTGGACACAAGGCTTCAAACTGCAAAACACCCCCAAGCAAGGATCATATCCATTCACCATAAAGCCCTAACCATCTTGTTCTATTAGAAGCCCCCAGCAAGAGTGATTCTCCATCATTTAGGCTGCATGGCAGCTTTCATCACCTTGGTTCCCTTCGACAGTTACTAAATGAGAGTCCTGTAGTGGACTCTTACAGTCCAGTGTTAATAAGACAGCAACCCATGTCTTTCCAAGCGTCTGTAATAAAGATTTGCAAAATACATATCCAGTGGTGGTTGGAGTCACTACATTTCACAAGGATGTCCTTTTACCCTTTCCCTTCTCCATGCCACAGTGACTATGGATGCTTTCCACTTGGCAGTACCTGGGAAAAGACAGACCAGGATACGTGGTCACATTCAGAGCCAGTCTTCACATCATTGTCTTTGAGATGAGTGGTCCTTCTAGCTTTGAAGGCCTTTCATGACTCTCACTCCTTGAGCCCCTTGAGTGTCATATCTATCCACACAGACAACATGGCAGTAGTCTGATACATCAACAAGCAGGGAGGAGCCAGATCTTATCCTTTATGTTTAGAGGTCATGAGAATATGGCAGTAGGCAATATCTTCTCACCTCTTCCTTATAGCAATTCGTATCCCAGGAAAGTCCTGTGTGTTAGCAGACAGGTGGAAGCAGGTCTGTTGTGCTTCCTCACAAGTGGTCTCTCAGTCTACTAGTCGCAGAATGGATATTCAGCCATTGAGGCCGACCTTACTGTGATCTCTTTGCATCTCTCCACAGCATCAAGAGCAGCAAGTTCTTTGCTCAGATCCCTCTGGGATCCTTTGAGCCACAATTGGCATCCAGGACTCCTTTCCCATTCCTGTATTTTTAAAGAAAGCATTATTGAAGATTGCAGTCATCCTTATAGCCCTTACTGGCCTGTACAAGTATGATTTCCCTTCCTCTGGCCTTGTGTAGTACACCCTCCATAGGTGCTGGGTTCGGCTCCAGATCTACTCTCTCACCCATCGTGGTCACTTCATCAGGACATTCAATCCCTTAAGTTGACCGCATGGTTTCACTAATTCTAGTGATGGCTAGACAGTCCAGGTTTTCATCCTTGGTTGTTCATATTCTAACTTTTTCTCTGAAACATTCTACAAGTAAGATTTACAAAAATAAATGGAAAAGGTTCTCTATCTGGGCAGTTGAGAAGAATCTTGATCCTTTTAAGGCTCCTCTTCCAGCAGTCTTGAAATTCCTGGTCTTTCTTTCTTATCTGTTCAGACTGAAGCCAGGTATTTCACTATCAAAGTACATTTAGCAACCATATCTTTTTTCACTTTGGTAAGAATCACATGCCCATTGCATCCTTAAGACCTTCTAAAGCCTTTCGTAGAGGAACTTTTCTGATGTTCTTCATCTCACATTGCTGCAGTCCTTACATATGGGTAGTCCCGCTGTCCTCGGTCGGCCCGAATACCAAAAGATTAGGGCTGGCGTCGTCATGGAAGCTCAGATCTGACATCAGGCGGGTATTGGGCTTACCACAAGCGCATGACCCTCAGTCTTCCTCAGTCTTTTACGCATGATGGCATGCCCAAGGCGCGCTTGCAAGTCTGAAATTACTGACTGAAATTTTTCAGACCGAAACCAAGTTGGGCACCAAGTTGGGTTGGGTACCTTTTGATTTTTTTTTTTTTTTTTGCAGCCAGTGAGTCCGAAAAGTGAATAATTGTATTTAATTGTATTTTGTGACCCATAGGATTATTACTCTCTTTGTTGTCTTTGTTTGTTTGTTTGAGCACGACGTGAGGTCAGGGTGTCGCTTTTTGCTTTATTATTAATAAGCGCACTATGCCAGGTTATTAAAAGCTTTGGTTAGGGCGCTAGAGCTAATAAGTGGTGTAATTATAGCCGGCCGATCCTCAGACGCTCCCCACCAAAAGTCAAGGGGAAACGCTTTTTAAAAATTGCGCATGATTCGGTTTGCTCCGGACCCCGTGGGATCTTTAGAAACTACAGGCTGTGGATGATCCAGACAGGTTTCCAGTTTAGCAAGAGGGTTCGCAGGAGTCTTTCTTTGTAAGATGTGCCTCTCAGGGAGGAGCCTCTGGCTGAGGGGGGGCTCTCTCCTGTGTGTTTATCCCTTTGGCCTATGCTGGTTAGGCCTTCTCTCCCTGTCCAGGCGGCTCTCCAGGGTGTCTCTCCTGGTTTCCTGCACGCCTGGTCCGCCTGCTGCAGGTTCTGTGCCTAAAAAATGCTTAAAATGGCAACACAACTGCTCTTTATTCAAGAGTTCTATTCTTTGATCCCCAGGTTGGATCCTACTCCTGATAACAGGCAGGGGTCAGATTACTCCAGAGTCTTGGGACCTAGAGATTCGGCTTCTTTCTCTTGGATGAGATTTTCACTCTTGATTCTTCTCCTTCAGGATTCTCCCTCTCCTTCTCTTCCTCTTCAGGATTCCTTTTCTCTATCCCTGAACATTATGAGAGGAAAGGTTTAACATTTTTTGTCAGAGGGGAGGGGTCCTTTTTTTTTCCAGGGAATTTTTAGGTTTTTTTACAACATACTAGGCCCTTTTTTGCTGGTTCACTATGTTTTCTGTGTTGCTTCTCAGAGATACTCTTTAATGTTCACTCAGCTCAGACATAGCTTGTGTTGCTTAGAGACAGGTATTAGAGAGTAATTACAGGGGGCACAGGCAGTAATAAGAGTATAAGGGCAGACCCAGACCCAGGGCTGATGGCAGGCTGGGATCAGGAAAGTCTGTTGTTAGCTGTAAAGAATCCGGGGATAGGGGGATAAAGATGCTGGATATTTGTTAAGATGGGGTAAGAAAGTGTAGCTTTCTTACACTCTTCTATGGGGGAGTGGCTTTCATATGTTGAAGTATCAGAATTTCGGGGCAACTTCTTTCAGGTGTCTAAAATTACAGGATTTGGTGGAGGCACTAGCATGCAAAGTATTACAGGATAGTTGGGTTGTGTCTGCCCACAGGTCAGTGCATCTTGCATTGCGCCTGGTGTAGTTATCGGCTCTTTGTAGGGCTTCTTCAGGAGAATTTTTTGTCAGAGGTTAATACTTTGTTTGGATCCTTCTTTGCTGGGAGCATGTTTTGTTTGTTATTTTGAAGCCTGGAACAGTCTGGCTTAGGAGCAGGTGACAGTGGGTGAGTCTACCTTAAGAATTTTGGTAATGCACCAACTAAAGGAAGTGTTAAAGATTTTGGCTAATGCAGCCTCCTAAGGTTAGCAGCCTCTAAGGGGCAGTCTAAGGGATGGGTAATAAGGGTGGGCAGATCCTTCTTCCTGGGTCTTCTTAGAGGGTAGATGGGCAGGGCCTGAGCAGGCAATCTAGGGGAACTTCTGCCTCACCTTTCTTGGGCCCTGGGAGGGCAGGGTTGGGTTGCACAGGCCTACGGCCAGATGCTTCCTGTGGAGCATTGACAGATTCTTCCTGTCAGGCACTTCCTTTGGGAGCTGGGTTTGGGAAGGAGGACAAAATACACTTTGCGCTTAAGCACACAAATGGGTGTCAATCCTCCTAGCAGCAGCATAGGCTCACAGTTTCCATAGTCAAGCTCTCCAAATGTCAAGCAGCTCCCTTTAAATTTTCTGTACCTCTTCAAAGGGTAAAGGCATGCAGAGGATTCCATTACTTCTTCAAATGGGGAGCTCTAAAGGTCCTTTCTTCACTTCAAAGGATGAGGCTATGAGCCTAGGTTCTTAAAGGGAAACACTCCAAAATATTTTTCATAAGGATAGGGTATCTTCTGCATTTCAACCCTACTTTTTATGCCTAAGTGGTTTCAAATGTGTTTTGAACCAATCAATTCATTTGCCTACTTTTTATGCAGATCCCCTAAATAAAAGGGAATAAAATTCTGCACACTTTGATATTCACAGGCAGTTACGTTATTATTTTTGTAGGAAGGTTCAGATAGTCTCCAGCAGCAGTTTGTTTCTTTTTTTTTTTTTTGGGTTCTCAGGGGAAACCTTTTTCAAACAAACTATTTCTAAAGTGGATTGGCTTTGTATTTTGTTTTTATCTCATCATGGTAAGTAAGGGAGATTCGGCTGGAATCACTCCCTCCACTCCTACTGCTACTTGCTTTTTTTTTTTTTTTTTTAGGAGGAGTAAGACAAGACATTTTGGAAGCAGCTACTTGGCATACTTTTTTCAGTTTCTAATACCACCTTCCTTCCCACCTTCTCTTTATTAGGCTGGGTTTGCCACAGGTTTTGCCACCACCAATTTTGGCAGGCGTTTTGGCTGCTTTATTTGCTTTGCCTACCTTTCTCTGCTTTGCTTTTTTCTGCGCTTGTAAGGACTGCAGCAATGATGAAGAACATAGTAAATGTTTTTACCTACCCTACAGTACACATTGTTGTTGATGTAAATTGGTATGTCTCCCTCCCCTCCTTCCTACTGCCTCTTGGAATGGTTGTATGTTGTAGGGGGGGTTGGTTATTTGTGTTTGGTTTGGGGTTTGGGAAGTATTTTATTTTTGGCCTATTTTTTTTTTAGGCCTTCTGACATCTGGGGGAAAAGAAAGACTGTTCTGACGGGTCGAGACTAAGACTGAGGATGTCTGGTGGTCATGCTTTATCGAATCTGGCGCCTGATGTCCGATATATACAAGCTTCGGCCGCAGCGTGACACGAGGACATGGTATTTGGGCAGACTGCAGCAATACTTTATGTCCTCACCCCCACCCCCCTTGGGATTTTACCATTTTGCTGCATGCCCTAACTAGCCCTCTATTTGAACCTGCTGACAAAGTTGATTTAAATTTTTTATCATGGAAAACTCTGCTCTTAGTTACTGTTACTTCTTCTAGGAGAATTTCTGGAGCTCCATGCCTTGTCTGCAAAACCTCCATACTTGGTGTTTCACAAACAGTGTGTTTGAGAATCCACCTTTCTTTTCTTCCAAAGGTGTTTTTTGAATCTTCTATCAATCAATAAATCTTCCTATATATTTCCCAAAATTTTAAAGGTGAATACACATTACACTTACTAGATATTCACTGTCAATTAAGATTATATTTACATCAGACAAGAACCTATAGGAAAACTGATCAGTTGCTTGTCTCTTACTTCCCACTGAGATGGGAAAGGAGTTATCCAAAGTTATGGTCTTCCATGGGTTGTCTGAATGTATATATTTTCTTTACAAAGAAAGGAGTTTATGACTGCCTATAACCCCAAAAGCCCATTCTACTAGCTCTGTAGCTTTGTCGATAGCCTTCTTTTCTAGAGTACCCCTTGATGACATCTGTACAGCCGCTACCTGGTCCAGGGTCCATACCTTCATTTCACATTATAGATTGAACATACAGTCCAGATCAAGAGCCTCTTTTGATTCAGCTGTGCACTAGAATATCCTTCTATTAGACTACCCAGGTGTTACAGTAGCTGGGGACTCTGTCCCCACACATTGAGGAATGATGAAAAAAGAGAACATCAGATACAAAAGTTATGTATTCACCATAACCATGGATATGTGTTGTTTGTTTACATCCTTCCTCACCTTCTCCCTTCCTCACCTTCTCTCTCTCCTTCCATGTGCAGTATGGTGTTTGGCACTCTAACTCCTGGAATGCTATGGCTAACTTACCCTTGGCTTCTAGAGAACGTTTATCAAGACAACATTTTTCAGCTATTTTCTTATTTCTGTTTTAGAGACTGTAATTTTGCCTATTTTTTTTCTTTCTTGTGTACAAACTTGATCTGAGGTAGTTGAGTCAATACAGGGAATTATGGTTAAGAGGCAGAACCTGAGCACCAGATCCAAAGCTTGACAGGGCTATAGTCAGAGCCAAAGACCCATATGTTGAGGACGGACGGAATCAGACAGCACAGATCCATTGTTATGGTGAGTACATAACTTTTACATCTGATGATATCCATGTCAGTTTCCTCCCTGGCCTTCCAAGGACCTTTCCAGCCCCATCTTGCGGACCCCACTCATCCAGCCCCATCTTGCGGACCCCACTCATCCTGGTCCTGGTCAGCCATCTCAAACTAGCCTTCAGGTGGGAGCTGCCCCACTCGGGGTCCCCCTCTCTTCTGAGGCCTCCTCTGGAGGAGGTTCCTCAGAAGAGATCATGCGGACAGGTCCCCCAGGTCTCTGCCCGAGGATGTCCCCTTCGGGGACATCTTGGAACTCCTCAAGCTTAAGGGTGATTAGTCCCCTCTCCCCCCATCCTCCGAGGAGTCCATTTTTCTGAAGGCTTTCTGGACGGGACCATCTGCCTCTTGGGTGTGTCTTTTGGCAGATGAGCTAGTTAATCTCATCACCAACAGGGCATGGAAGGATCCCAATACTATGGAGCACGTCTCCAAACAAGCTGACAAATTCCTTAGTCCCCCCTCCCGACAAGCAATTTTGGTCTAAAGGCGTGCCAGTTGATGGAATCGTGGTAGCTGCTGCCACCAAGAAGGAACTGCCAGAACTGAGTATATCTGTCCATCCACCCAAACGTGAGTCCTGGGTGATTGACAGGCATGGAAATCGGGTGTTTGCCTCAGCCACTTTTGGGCTGCGTGCACTCAATCATCTGTCTCATTTCACCCGACTTCAAAGGGACCTGGTCAAAGAGCTTACCTCATCCCTTTCTGAGTTACTACCGGCCGGGGAACTAAGCAAGGTGTCCCCCCAAACTGTCCACAGTTTCGTCCCTGGCTAATTCATTGATGAAGCTGATTGTCAATGTGATGGAAGGAGCCTCTTATGCAGCTGGCACAGGCATAGCTATTCAACGTCATGCCTGGCTGTGGCTTTGCAGAGTCCTTCAAGGCGTCCTTTACTAATGTCCCTTTAGATGGTTCTACCCTGTTTGGCCCTTCGGTCAAAGAAACTCTTATCTGCAGCAAGCAGGAGGGCAAGACTTTGTTGGCTGTTGGAATCAAATTCTCCACCCCTCAGCACTCCTTTTCCAAAATGCAGAGAGGGGCCAGGAAGATGTGGCTTCATAAGTCTCAGTCAGCCTTCCAGGACACTCAAGATGAACCCTCCTTCAGAGTTCGGGGGAGAGGGTTCAATGGCAGATGCCACCTCAGGGGCAGAGGGGGTCTGGAAAATCAGGGCTCCAGGGACCCCTTCTATGAGAAGCCACAGCAGTGCTCCTGAAGTACTGCCCGACTGTCCTGCCCTGGAGACAGACAGAGGTCATTTGTCCTTGAACCCTTTAGCCTGGGCGAGTATCACAAAAGATCATTGGGTGCTAAATATCTCCAGGGGGGTTTTCTTTTCCCTTCTCCCAGCCTCCTTCCATCATGAGATACCTCCCCATGCATCACCCCATCAGAGGGAGTTAGCTCAGGAAGAAGTGTTCAGGCTTCTTTGGAAGAGAGCCATCCAACAGGTCCCCTCAGGACAACAAGAATTCGGAACTTACTGTCGCTTTTTTTTGGTGCCAAAAAAAGACATGGGGGCATGCATTTGATCCTGGACCTCAGCAAATTCAACCTCTGAGTCAAGAAGTCTAAGTTCCGGATGGTCACTGTTCAGTCCATCGTGCCCTTGTTGCACAAGGACAATTTGATGTGCTCCATGGATCTCCAGGATGCATACTATCACATCAAAATAGACAGGCACTCCAACAGATATCTCCATTTTCGAGTAGGGGTCAATCATTATCATTTTAGAACCCTGCCCTTTGGTCTCACCACAGCCGCCCAGGTGTTCACCAAGTGCATGGCAGCAGTTGCAGCTCACTTGACACAACAGAGATTCCAGATGTTTCCCTATCTCGACGATTGGCTCCTCACACTGCCACAAAGCATAATCTGACCACTACCCTGCAGTATCTACTGTAGCTTTTCTTCCACCTAGGCATCACAGTGAATCCCCTCAAATCCAATCTCACTCCAGCTCTAAAGTCTAGAGTTCATCGGGATTCATTTGGACACTGTGTCAGAGATTGCAGCACTCCCACCTTGGCAGGTACACTTCATCAGATCTCACGTCCAATCTCTTCTCGATCTGTCTCACCCCCAGGCCCACCTAGATCTCAGAGCCATGGCGGTGGCGATCTACCTAGTGCCGTTGGGGAGGTTCTACATGAGGGTTTGCCATGGACTCTAGCTGTTCAGTGGTCTCCCCTGGTTCACCCAATGTCAGCTACGATCTGCTTCACACCAATGTGCAGGCATTGTCTTCTTTCGTGAATTCCGTCTCCCGAACTTCTGGCAGGCAGACCATTCTCCTTTCTTCCTCCCAGTGCTACTGTGACCACGGACACTTCCCTGTTGGGAGGGGGCATTTTCAGGGACAGACTGTCCAAAGCAGAAACCAAACTGCATATCAACGTCTTGGAGATGAGGCAGTCCTCCTCACGTTGCAAGCCTTTCAGGACTGCTTTCCTCCGGGTGCCATTGCAGTTCACACAGACAACATGGCGGTTGTGTGGTACCTCAACAAGCAAGGGGGCACATGTTCATATCTGCTTTGTCGCTAGGCCATGAGAGTGTGGGAATGAACGATATCCTTGGGGTGCTTTCTCATTGCAACACACATTCCTGAGGAGTCCAGCATGTTGGCAGGCAGACTGAGCATGGCCATTCTTAGCCCTCACGAGTGGTCCTTGAATCCTTTAGTGGTGAAAGAGATCTTCCTTCACTGGGGTCGGCCGAGTTGTGATCTCTTTGCATCCTCCCTCAACCACAAATGCAGCCGATATTTCGCCCTGATTCTCCCAACTGGGAAGTCCCTCAGGGATGCTCTGGTCCACAACAGGCCCTTGGGTCTCCTTTATGCCTATCCTTCATTGCCTCTCATTCCCAGAGTACTACAGAAAGCCCATCGCCTCAAGGCCACCTTGATTCTCATCTTCCCCTTTTGGCTTCAGCAGGTTTGTTTTGCCTTCTTCAGTCTCACCTATAGTACCCCCCTTTGGTACTAGATCCCATTCCAGATCTGATTTCCCATTTCTCTCAGCTTTCAGTTCCCAAACTACAGACACTTTATCTGACGGCATGGTTTGTCCACTTTCAGTAATCATAAACCAGCCTAGGCTTGCTTCTCCCATTAATAACATTATCCTGGTCTCCCAGAAGTAGAAGTATTCCACTAGAAAGATTTATTCTAGTAAGTGGAAACGGTTTTCTATTTGGGCTAAGCAGCACAATCTAGATCCTTTCTCGGCTTCTGTTTCAGATATTTTGCTTTTGTTGTCATCCCTTTTTCAGGAAGAAGAAGTGCATTTAGCAGCTATCTCTAACTTCCATGTGTGTGAGGAACTGGCCTTCGCCTCTCGCTTGTGGAAAGCCTTTTTAAAAGGGTTTTTTTCTACTTAGACCCCCTGTCAGGGACCCTTCTCCCCCTTGGGATCTTTCCTTTTTGCTGCAGTTTCTCACACAGGTTCCATTTGAGCCTGCTGTCACATGTGATATCAAATTCTTGTTATGGAAGACGGCCTTTTTAGTAGCCATAACTTCAGCTAAAAGACTTTCCGAGTTGCAGGCTCTTTCTAGTAAACCGTCTTTTATGGTTTTTCATAAAGACAAGGGTGGTCCTTAGGACTAATCCATCTTTCATGCCTAAGGTTGCTACAAAGGCGAATCTGAATCAGTCAATCCAATTTCCAGTCTTCTTCCCCAACTTTGCTAACAAAGGGGAATATCTCTTGCATAAACTGGATGTGCATAGACAGCTGCATTTTTATCTAGATAGGACGAAGAGCCTCCGCAAGTCTGACCAGTTGTTTGTGGCATTTTCTCGTAACAGAAAAAGTCAGGTGGTGTCCAAAATAACTCTCTCTCATTGGATTTTGTTGTGCATTTCTTATGCTTATTCATCCAAGGATTTATCTTTACCGAGGCCAATTAGAGCTCATTCCACTAGGTCAATGGCTTTGTCAGCTGCTTTTCTTGGCCATCACTCCATAGTTGACATTTGTGTGGCAGCCACCTGGTCTTCTCTGCATACTTTTGTTAGCCATTACAAACTTGACATTGTATCGAGGAACAGGGCTTCCTTCATCTCCACAGTTCTTCGGTATGCCCTTCAGTGAGGCTGCTCAGGATTTAGGGTAGCTGGGGACTCTGACCCAAGAGTGAGGAATAGTGACATGGATGACATCAGATAGAGTTATATACTTACCATAACTTGGCATCTGTGTTATCCTATGTCACTGTTCATCACTGTCCCTCCCTCCGTCCCCTATCCTGTAAGATCTAGAAGATGTGGAGGTGTCCTATTCGGTGGCCAAGGTCTTCCTTAGCTGCTTTCTAGAGAAGGGCAAACTCATTCTGAGGTGTTAGAGGGCAGCAAGGGATCATGGGAGCCTGAGGAGCTTGAGCCTTGAAGCTGTCTGTAAAGTGCCAGCTCCCCAAGAGTGATGAATAGTGATTGGATGACACAGATGCCAAGTTATGGCAAGTATACAACTCTCTCTTTTTTAACTGTGCCATATGTAGCTCTGTTGGCATACCTAGCAATATGTAATTTAGACAAGAATTTGTTGTACCATCCATTTTCCTTGCATTATTGTATTATGCAGGCTGAATGTTTCTAGAACACTACAAGCCTATATTCTACTAGATGCTTTGTATGCATTACTGTGTTATGCTTGCTAACTGTTAAAAATTGTACAAGCCTTCAGTCTGGGTCATGATTCAGAAAGGGCCATGGACCAGTGCTCCTACCTTGTTATAAAATGTAAAATAAATAAATAAAATGAAAAGCTCCTATATTTTATACAGGTGGTATGTGAGAGGGCGTGGGTGATCAAGAAGAGGAGGAGGAGAGTGAAAGCCAATGGAAGGATTAAATGGCTTGGAAAAAAGGCATTGTGAAGTGGTGGAGTTTAGGGAAGAGTTTAAACAGGCACTGGGAGGCAGTGAGAGTTACCGAATAGCTGGGTAACTACCTACAGACCTAGTGCAGAATTTGACTGCTAGAAGGTGCTTGGGTGTGACATCTGGACAGAGGAAAGAGGGACATGGAACCTGGTGGTGGAATGAGGAAGGTAGGTGAGAGAGGGAAGAGGCTGGCAAAGAAGAAAGAAATTGGGATAAAGAGATGAAGAGAGTAGACATGAGTATAAGGAGAGATAATGGCAAGAGAGAGAGAGAGGTGGCCGGAGCAGCTAAGGGTTATGGCATATTGACAGTGCCGAGAGAGGAAAACACTAGAGAGGGAGAAAAGGACCAGAGATTGGACAGAGCTAGAGACAGGAAGGAGGGAGGGTGGTGCATGTAAAGGGGTGATAAAGGATAGTGAGGAGAGAAGGGGAGTGTGAGAGAGAGAGTGTGTAGAGAGTGGAAATGAAGAGAATGAGAGAGAGCTGATGAATGAAGAAGGGGAGAGAGAAGAAGGTTGGATGATGTGGGGACAGTGAATCAGGAAGTGAAACAGATTAACAAGGAGGAAAGAGGGGCAGCTATGAGACAGGATGAAGAATGGAAGGCTGTTGGCCCAGATGACATACCAATGGGGAGGCTAGAATGTGGAATGAATGTGTAGCAAGTTGAGGAGGATTTTTTTTGAATAGAGTGATTTTTGGAAGGATGGTAAAGGAGTGGAAAAAAGTGTTTTGGTACCAATCTTATAAATAAAGGTGAATAAGGGACATTACCGTAAGCTGAGAGGGAACAAGAGTGATAATGCTGAGAAAAGAAGGGTCAGGAGTGTGGGCAAGAAGCAGAGGTTAAGAAGGGAGGGGGAGGTGAGATGCAGTAGTGCCATGTATGGTTTCTGAGAAATACTTTGATAAAATTTGTTCATTTGCTGTGTGAGAGTTGATTTGGAGAAAGAGAGAAGGTCAGAAGTCTTTTGGAGAGGTCTTGTAGCATATGACAGGGTGCGAGTGAGAGTGTGTGTGTGTGTATGTGGTATTGTAGAGTGGAAGAGCAGAGTATGTAGAGTGGTATGTACGAGGGGTGGAGGATGTGTTTGTGAGGACTGCAGGATTGGGGTGAAGTGGGAGTTGGAAGGTGGAAGGTGGATTACATGGAGGTGATCAGCTGAGTCCTTTCTTATTTGCAGTGGTGATGGACAGGAGGACAGATGAGATTAGGACAGGAGACTGTATGATTATGATGGATGCAGATTGGATGTGGATGTGTGATAGAGTGAGAGTGGGGTTGAGGAGAGGGGAGAGGTGGAGAGGTGAGAGCTGGAGAATAGAGAGATGAGGGTCTGCAAATGAGAGGGGAGACAGAAGAATGCAGTGTGGGAATATGAGTAAGGTAAGAGGAAGGAGGTAGGTATGGTGGATGGTAAAGGGTAATGGTGTTTGGAAGTTGGTAGTAGGTAAGTAGAAGAGTAATGGTGATGGTGAATGTGGAAGAGGTGATTTGTGACAGACGAGATTGGCGTTGGTTTTGGACATGTGTGAGGAGGGATGATATGTATGAAAAAAAAAGATGCTAAGATGAGCAGCTAAGGGGTAAGAGGAAGGCCTAAGATAAGGTTTAAGGACATGGGACATGGTGAGAGAGGATGCATGGTGACAGAGCAAGATGCAGAGGAGATGAAGAAAGAGATAGATGGGAAGATGAAAGAGATAGATGATCCCACGAAAAAAAAAGAGATAGAAGTGAGGATAAATAACTTCAGAACAATAAATTTTACCAGGTCAGTGTAGAACCAGAAGCTGTTCTACTTCCTAGCTAATTTGAACACAAAGGAAATGAGGAAAACTTGTTTACATACATGTTAACTTTTTTTTTTTTTTTTTGCTTTTCAAACTTTGGAAGAATTGGATAAAAGGAATGTGTAGTATTCAGCACTGCATTTATTAGTTTATTTTACACTGCTGTCTACGCAGATGCATCTCACTGACTTCACCTTTATAAAGTATTCTAAGATACAAGTAGAGACAAAACAGAAAAAAATAAAAATGCTGAAAAAAGAATATATAAAAAACAGAGTACAATTTATCATTGATATCTTGTAGAATGTAATAATACATATTCATACATCTCTCTCTCTTGCCTTTGCTAGCTGTTGCATGGCTTGCAGATCTCCCTACAGTACAGGCTGTTTACATAATTATCACTGCCACAAAAATTAATAATATAAATGGGAATATGTTTGTGGGTATGTCAGTCTTCCAGACAGAGTTTTTCCAGCAGATAGACATCCCTAGGGAAGCATGAGTGCAGTTTGGCTTTTGGCCGTTTGAGGGGCCCACCTAGTTAAAACTAAAGCCACACTGCCTCATTCTTTTATTACTGCTGAAGCGAAGATTCAGTCTGTCACTTCTACCTAAATCTTGGTGCTGCTGAAATGTGTTTAACTGTATCTGTTCCGGATTTTATACAGAGTATATTTTTGTCGTGCTTTACTTGAAGAAACTTACTAATAGGCACTCTTAATGCAGGAGATATCCAATTCTCCACAAAGATGTTCACCTGAACAAAAAAAAAAAAAAAAAAACGGAAAAAAAAGATATTCACTGAAAGTGTTTGGTTTGGAGATCACAATACACTTAACTGTATAGTGCCACATTTAATCTGCAGATTTTAGTTATGAGGGCTAGGCATTTACAGTTTTTTTCGGACTATGTGAAACATCTGTCTCTTAATCTTCAGTCATTAACAAAACTCAATAAATTCATGAATATGAAGAATGCAAGATTTTGACATTTTGTTCTCATCATCCTTTGTTGATGCAAAATGATTTTGACCTTCATAAATGAGGACATTTATAGGTTCATAGGCTGGTACTAGGCTATTGGCCCTAGGGCCTATACACAGATAGCCATAACAATTCCCTGGATATTTCTTCCCACAATATTTACTTCCCTGGACCCCTGTCTAGCAGGACGACAGACGAGATCCCAGGGGTGAATTTCCTATCTTCCATCCAATCGTCAAGGTTCCTTTTGAAGAGGGCCAAGGAGGCGCTCTGCTTGACATGTATGGGCAGTCTATTCCAGAGTCTGTTGGTCAGAAACCTATCCCTCCAGCATGTTTTGTTCATTGTGATGACAAGGTTTGGATCCCTGGAGCATGTGACTCTGAGGGATTGGGATTTCTTTAAGCAGAACATGTCCAACAGCTCAGGGTTTGACATGGCCTTGTATGTTAAGCAGAGATCGTCTCTGAGTAAATGATATGCCACAGAGTATAGGTGGAGTTTTTTTAGACGGTCAGCATAGGACATCTGCTTTAGGCCTGTGAATCTTTTAGTGAGGTATTTCTGCGGCCTTTCCAGCTGTTGCAGATGTCTTGTGAGGTACATACCAAACTGGGCATTGTACACTATAATGGGTCTAATGAGGGATGAGTACAGTGGGACAATGATAATAATATAAAATATAAATAATTTTCTCTGTTTTCCCATCCATAAGGCCTACAGGCAGTTTTCACTTTTTGATAAGAAATACCCAGTTTCCTCTCACCTCCTTGTGATTTGGCCTTCATTCAATGCTTATAGTTTTCACCAGATGCCTGGCTCCAATCTTTGCGCATGTGAGACCTGGATAATGGCTTGATGGAAGTGCAGTCCTTGAACAGCCTAGTCATTGTATCTAACAGACTGTAGAACTTCTTCAGCATTTTGGAATTTCTCTTATTTTATTTTTTTTTTATTTTATTTTACATTTGTTGACTGGGCTAGTCTAACTGGATATATGTCCATTTTCAGTAGAGGCCCAGGGAGAAAAGCTCCACATAAAATAAACAGCACATTAAAAATTCAGTTTCAAGACATTAAACTTCAATTAAAGATACTAGTCATACAAAACATGTGCTACAAAGTAAATAAGCATATGTGATATAAGAAAGTAGAACAAAATGAGACGCCCCTTAATTTTTTTACCCCCCCCCCTCCCCGCCAATCACTGTGGGAAGGAAGTATTCCGAAGGATGAGGAGATTCAAGAACAAAGTTATAAGTAAGGAGCAGCAGGAAAGACTAGTTTAAAGAGAACAGAGTTGGGAGAAAATAAGTTGAGGGGTAGGACCTCAGAGCGACAGGGGAGAAGTTCATTATTTCTATCTTGGGTAGAATAAGTCCGACATAGAGGTAGTGGACTTTAAAGTGAAAACTGAGCAGAGGTGGAACAGCAAAGGAAGAAATAGATAATAATGATAACAGGAAGAGAACATCTTAGTCTGGGTTAGTACAGGGACAGAGCCAGTGGTCTGGGTTAGTACAGGGACATAGCCAGTGGCTAGTTAGATATAGTTTGTTTCTTTTTGAAAAGTGTAGTAGAGGAGAGAGAGGTAAGTTCAGAAGGAAGTAGGTTCCAGCTTATACCCACTGCATTAGAGAAGAGGGAATCACCTGCTTTATTGTAGGGTTTATGTATAGGTACAAGTAGTTTGTTGGCGGAGTGTAGATTTGTAAGTTTGTTATATGGGCTGATAAGATTTGTGAGAATTGGTGTTTTACCTGGATCCTAAAGGGTTTTATGGGTAATAATTAGTTGTTGAAATAAAATCTGATTGTGCAGTTCAAGCCAACCCAGTTGCTTCAGATTTTGGCAGTGGTGGGTTCTAAACGGGGAGCCAGTAGCAAATCTGGCTATACTATTGTAGGAGATTGCAAGCTTGTTGAGGTTAGTTTTAGATAGATTGGTGTATATAGGAGAGGCATAAAAGAGAGTAGAGATAAGGTGGGTGTGGGCAATAGTAGTGCTGGCTGTGGAAGTAAGGAAGGGTTTAATTTTGTAGAGGGAGCCTAGTTTACCGTTAACTGATTTTATTGTGGAGTTGATATGAGTATCATAGTTAAGGCTGTGATCAATAGTAACTCCTAAGAGTTTGGTAGAAGTGTCAGGAGATATGACTGTGCCATTTTTGGATTTGATAGAGAATTGAAATGGGGTAGATTCAACTGATAAAATGATTTAATATTTATAAAAAAATAGCCAGTTTATAAAGAAATTTAGTATAATACAAATAGGAATCTTAGCCTCCTAAAATCAGACTTCCTCTCAGATGAAGAGAATTTTAAGAGTCATTGTAGGCAAAAAAATTCTTACATGTTAACCTTCCTCAGAACAGAAAGCAAATGATTAGCCTGTTTATTCACGTATTTCAGCAGAAACAACTGACAGTAAAAACGTCCTTGAGTGTGCTAGGTTTATTTGCTTTTATCCATCTTCACAGTAACTAACTCCAGATTTCAAATGAGGATGTCAGTAGTACCTTTACAGTCTGTGAAATTAGATTTCTTAATTCATAAACTACACTTTTAATTCCAGTTATATCAGTGGGCTTTCTTTGGTGACACAACAGTTCCAGAGGAGAGACTGACCACAGAATTCTTCTTATTTTACTTGCTTTTACAGAACATGAAAATATTTTATTTAGTTAGTTACCTATTGTATTTATATTTTTCCTGTTTGTTCTCTCACTTCATATGGCAATTCCTATTTGTATTATACTAACTTAATTTAATTTCTTTATAAACTGGCTATTTTTTTATAAATATTAAATCATTTTATCAGTTGAATCTATTCTTAACCAATGTTTTCACAGTGTCTAATTTGGTATAATTATTTAAACTATAAATACTTTTGTATTATTTTTGATGATTGTAAAATTACTGTTCTTAAAATGTTTTTGTGGGATTCCACCTGTGTCCCTGCTGAACAGTGGCATCGGGTGCTGACTTGTTGGAACATGGGCTAAATTCTTGGCTAGGGTTGTAAGGGCCTCAGGGCCAATAGACTAGTAACTTCCTATGAGCCTATGTAATACTTTGGAGCTTTTCTTTCCAAGCCTCCTCCTAAAATGGACACCTACCTAGTTGCATTTTCCCGGTAATCAAATGCCAATAAAAATAAATAAATACATAATTTCACAGGATTCATCTCAGGCATGCAATGATGATTATTACCTTCTCAGAAAACTGAATCAGTATCTCATATATGCATTCTTCCACTCTCTTGATTCCAAAGTACTGAAATAAACAAGAGAAAAATGACAAATCTAACTTTCTCAGTTACTTATTAGCGTAAGTAAGAGTGGATGCTCTATTCATATGCTGCAGTATCCATTACATGAGGGAGACCGCCTCCGGTTGACATGTACGTCCAGCTGTTTTATCAAAGATAAATGCTACTGCGAAGGTACGTACAATGGCCTGCATCACCCAGCATATGTTGGCCATGTCAGCATGTACCTACCTCAGAACTTTTTTGCCTCCTGTTTGACTGCCAGCTCTGGTCATTGCTCTCTTTGGAAAGTGACTTTGTGCTTTGTCCGTTCGCAGATAAGAAACCTAGTGGGGGTTTTTGTTAACTTTTCTTTTGCTACTGTGTTGTTGTGTGTTAATGTCCGGTAGAAAGGGCAAGTGTCGATGTGGAAGGCAGATTCCACATAAAGACTCACACGAGCACCGTTTATTTTGCATAGGCCCAGACCACGACCACACATCTTGCAACATCTGTAAGGACTTTGTACCAAAGATCCTTAGGAGGCGTCTTGCTGCTCTTAAACTATATTTAGAGAATCAGCATTTAAAACACCTGGCTAGAGACATGGATCTGACATTGGGACCTTCGGAGGAGCCAATAACCAAAAATACCAAGAAACCTCGGCCTGAACTTACGACTGCTCTCTCTGTCCCGAACTTCCCTCTCAAGTCTGATGAAAGCTCGGAGGACAAGTTGGAACCACTAGACCCTCTGCTGACAGGTACCCAGGGAGAAGCCATTAACGATTCTGCCGGCACATCCCAGAGGGGGAGACAGGCATCCGACCTGGCGCTGGGTGGGGGGAACCACAGCTTATCTCCGAAGGCCTGCTTGGAGTATCTCAAATTGTAGTCCAAGAAGACGTCCTCTCGGACATTGTGGAATGTCACCCGACATCTTGCTCACTGACTCTCCACCGTATCTTAGATACCCCTACTTCGGCGTCCCCTAAATACAAAAGACCAAGCTTATCGTGTCTACTCAGCAGGCCATGCCATCTGATCAAGTCCCCTGACTGGCAGACCTTTACCCAAGGCCTCTTTAATGCTTTCATGGCCTTACGCTGACATCTGCTCCTGCCCACGCGCCCTCAGTCTCCACTCCTAGGAGTAGGCCTTTGGCAGATATTTCTTCCGAGGATGAAGAATCTTCAGGGGATGAGTCCTTTACATACACCTCCCAGCTTGCTTCTCCACTAGGGTGCGCTTCTCCAGAGGAGGAGTCCAATGGAACTGATTCCCCTGGGGAAGACCTCACCTTTGGTGAGACCATTGTTCAGATGAAGGACTTTTTTGAATGGGACTGCAGTCAGATTTCTGAGACTCAAAAGAGGTACTATGACCTCTTACAAATGGAGTCCCCTAATCCAGCTGCAGTTCTCCATCCTTCCGGCCCAACTCCCAGCACCTAAATGCCCTGACAGATTTTAATAAAGTACCTGATGATGCAAAATTCCTTTACAAGGCTCCTTCTGCAGACCCTTCTACTGTATCTGTTGCTGCAGATAATACCTCTGAGCTACTCTCCTCTACTTCCTTGCTTCCTTCGGATAAGGAAAGCAGGATTATGGGGATGGTAGGTAAAAAGGTTTATAACTCTGCCACCTTAACTGTGACAGCCATAAACTATTAGCCTCATATGGCGAAATACACCTTAGCCCTGTTGACTGATGCCATTAAACAATTTGGTGAATTACCTGATTCCCCTAATAAGGCCAAAATTGCTAGCCTTTTGAATTCCTGTAGTCAAGTTACCAGACACTCTATTAGGTGTAGTTATGATGCATTGGAGGCCTCAGCAAGAGCAGCTGCCATAGGGTCGGTACTTAGGAGATATTCCTGGCTCAGGCTGCAGCCTTTGCCAGATGATATCAAAGCAAAACTTATGAACACCCCCTTAGATAACAAGGCCCTGTTTGGCTCTGCAGCTGCAGAACTCTTTAAGGCCCTTCAGGAGAATGGCAAAGAGCTACAGGACCTCAGACACATATTGTGTCCTGTGTTTCCTGCTTCCAGAGGAACTACCCTGCCAAAACTACCTTTGTGAGAAGGCCTTCCAAACACCTGTCTTCTTAAGTGAAAATAGACTCCAGAAGGCAGACCCCTACCAGGTCTTCTCCCTCCACAGCAGCCCAAAAGCAGCTCTTTCAAGCCAAACCTTGTACTTTGTGACTACCAGATCCTGACCCCAGCTACTCCCCTCTCCCTGCGTCTGTCTCTCTGTCCCTTCCTCCTTGAAAACAGATTACCCAGGACTCTTGGGTCCTTCCCATCATAAAATAAAGTTAGTTCATGGTCTGGGACTCCTGACCATCCTTCAAGGGAATTCCTCAACCCCCTCGAGACCAAATGGCTTCCTTTTGCCCAGTCCTGCACTCCCTTCTTTCTCAAGGCACTATCCAAGAAGTACCTCTACATCTAAGAGGGAAAGGATTTTATTCCAGAATGTTCCTAGTCCCCAGGAAGGACGGTCCATGGAGACCTGTTTTAGATCTATCCCATCTGAACACCTTTCTCAAGGTCCCTTCTTTTTGATTGTTGACTCTTCCTACTGTACTGCCCCTGATCCTCCCTCAAGCCTGCACAGTGTCCTTAGACATAAAGGATGCCTACCAGCACATCCCTATTCACCCACTTTTCAGGAAATTCCTTTGTTTCTCAGTGGGTTCCTCGCATTTTAAGTTCTGTGCTTTGCCATTTAGTCTCTCCATGGCCCCAAGAGTATTCACAAAGTGTCTAGCCCCAGTTATTGCCTTTGCCAGAATGCAGGGGATCCAACTCTTCCCTTACCTGGATGATATCTTCATCCAGGCATTGTCCCCACAGTTGTTACAAGAGTACCTGGACTATGCCATGTCCCTGTTGAAAAGGCTAGGGTTCACCATAAATCTTCAGAAATCCTCTCTGACCCCCCCCCTTCCCAGGACCATGTTTTTTTAGGATGCAGGATTCTCTCTGTGCAAATGATGGCTTGCCTACTTCCAGACAAAAATTCTGAACCTCACTACATATTTCCAGGAACTATTTCTTCTCCAAACTGCGTCAGCCAGGGAGATGTTCTTCATGTTTCACTGTTGCAGTCATCACACTTGGGTTATCCTGCCAGGGGTAGCCCTCAGTCGGCCTGAATACCAGAGGCTTAGTATTTCTGCGTTGGTTGCTATCGCTCCAGGACTGACGTCAGGTCATCAGTGATGTAAAAACAGGCAGCCGACTCCATTACATCAGTCTTTCTTGCCGAGGAGCCTGAAGCAGGAGCAAGTTTGCACAAGTGCCAGTCGGCCGCTACCTGAGTTTTCATTTCCGAAATTGAAGTTAGTCTTCTAAAGCTAAGTACCCTGTTGGGGATCCTTTTTTCTTGCTGCAACCGATGTCAGAAAAAGTTAACAATTGTCTCGCCTGTGGAAAGCAAATACCACACCGAGATTTCCATTCTTACTGCGTCACCTGTTTAGGCCTAGACCACGACACCCCTCACTGCTGGTTTTGTGCTTTGTTCAATGGCCGAACTATAGGTCATCGGGCCCTTAATGTAGCTAAATACTTTCGCTGTCGATCTCCGTATTCCGAAATGGCTTTGCCATCCGACTACCGATCTTCCGAAAAAACATAAGGATGAAGACAGAGACAGACTGCACAGGTCCAAAACTGCCAACGACACTTCCGTTAAGCTAGTCACCAGTTCACTGGTACTCAGTGAGGGGCTTTTGCAGCCCCTGATGCCCACTTCGATGGATTCACAGGCGGCTACCGAGACATGTTCAGAGTCCAGTATGCAGTGAAACTCTTCTTTGACTATGGAACCTGCGGATGTGCAGGCACCGGCTTATATGGAAGTTCTTCGCATTACCGATATTCGATACAAACCGACGACTTCTTTCACGTCTTCAGTTCTTTCTAAAACTACAGTTTCTAAGGCCCAGAGTACGAGCTACGCCTAAAAAAACGATGACCCAAACTCAAGCGCTTGCTTCCTTGCCACAATCACAGATGCTTAAAATGGCGGAAGACCTTATGATGCTGATTAGGGGAAGCCAGCCTTCCCCTGCCAAAAGGAAAAGAGACTTGTCCCCAGCAACTTTATCTCACCCAAGTGTCCAATGACGCTGAGGTTTCTGATTATGAAGACATGCCCTTATCTGCTTATGAGGATTCAGATGCAGAGGAATCTATTCCTTCTGCCTCTCCTCCAGAGAATTTTTCTTTTGGTGAAACCTTACATAACTTGAGAGAGCATTTCCATTGGGAATGCCAGGATTATCCTCAGTCCAAAAAGAGACTCAGGGAATTTTTATATTTACTACAGCACAGACCCTTAGCTATCCCTCCTGTTCTGGATGTTGTGGATGATGTCTTTATGGACTCCAGTCTAACTCCTGATACTTTACCTCCTGCTCCCAATTAACCTAACAGGTACTACAGAGTCCCTGACTCTCACAAATTTCTTTTCAAGAATCCTACTGCTGACCCACAGGTCATCTCCCAAGGACCTAAAGGAATAAAAGCAACTACAGCTAAGTATCCCACCCCCTTGAACAGGGATTCCCGAGCGTTAGACAGATGGGGTAAAAAAGTATACACCGCTGCAACTCTTGCCATTAGAGCATTATAGTGTCAGTTCCACATGCTGAAATACCAGCAACACACTATGGAACTTGTTAAGCAAAAATTATCTACCTTCCTTGACTGTGCAGAAAATAAAGAATTACAGGAGCTTATGTATTCTGCAAGCCAAGTCAGCAAGCATACCCTGCAATGTGGGTTTGATGCCCTAGAAGCATCTTGCAGAGCAGCAGTCACAGGTTCTGTACTTAGAAGGCATGCCTGGCTTAAGGAACAGACCTTGCCAGACCATGTCAAATCAAAATTATTGGACGCACCTCTGAACAAAGACAATCTGTTTGGCACCAAAACAGAAGAGGTTTTGAAAAGATGGAAGAAAAAGCTAGGTCTATGCAGACAGTCAAAGATTTTTTTGCAAGTACAGCCTCCAAGATTCAGTAGGCATTGCACTTCAAAACATTGGTCCTTTCCAGCCCCCTCAAGGCCAACTCAGACTAGACCTAGGGGAAGCAGACCACCACCCCCCCCCAGACAACAGTCTCAGGGTATGCAGAGATCTAAGCAATGGAGTACCTCCATTTCTAAAACAGGGAGTGCTAAGCCACCCCCTTATGGAAAGAATTCAAAATGACTTCTCAACTCCTCCTCTCACCTCTGCCCAATTGCTCGTGACTCTAGGAAGAAAACTTGCCTACCATGCAAAAAACTAGGCCTCCATCACAAACGATTGATAGGTCCTCAACATAGTATCCCAGGGGTACAAATTTTATTTCCACATGCTGCCAACCCCAAAAGGGTTCCCAGATCTTCCTTCAAACCAGTGGGCAGAGGCACAAAATCAAGTTCAGTCCCTGCTCTCCATAAGGGCAATCCAGCCTGTTCCTGCAGAGCAGATAGGCCAAGGTTTTTATTCCAGACTTTTCCTGGTACCCAGAAAACACGGCACCTGGTGCCCAATCTTAGCTCTATCCATTCTAACCATCTACCTGATGGTACCAAAATTCAAAATGCTCACCCTACAGCAGCTTCTCCCTATGCTGTCCAAAGATGCCTGGTTAGCCTCACTAGACCTAAAGAAGGCCTGTCTGCATATCCCAGTCAGGGACTCCTGCAGGAAATATCTACGTTTCAGGGCAGGATCTATGCATCATCAGTTCTCTTGACTTCCCTTTGGCTTATCCACTGCTCTCAGAGTTTTCACAAAATGCCTGGCTCTAGCCATTGCCTTTTGCAGATAAAGAAATATTCAAATTTACCTCTACTTGGACAACTGCCTGATTCAGTCAGAAAAAGCTGTTGCAGCACCTGACATTTGCAAAGGACCTTCTAACCTCATTGGGGTACACCATCAACAAAAAGTAATCCAAACTAGTCCCCAGTCAAAAAAAATTGTATTCCTGGGAGCAAGCTTGGACACAGCATCCCAGATGGCATTCCTTACACCAGTAAAACAAGCCTATCTGACAGGCTACTTCTCTCAAATGGCCACCAGAACCCAGTTATCCCCAAGAAAAATCCTACAAACTCTAGGGTTCATGGTCTCCTGCATTCTACTAATTCCATATGCCAGAGTGCATATGAGGAAACTTCAGTGGTACTTAAAAAGTCTTTGGTGCCAACATTCTCAGGACCTGGAAACCATCATACCTTGTCTAAGGAAAGAGTTCCTTTGGTGGGCAGCAGCATGCAACCACACTAAGGGACTTCCCTTTACACAAACCCATGCCACCCATACCCTAACCACAGACTATGCCTGGGATACACATCTGGGCGGCAGGTGCATTCAGGGCCACTGGAGCCCAAATCAAGTTCATCTGCACATCAACCAGAAAGTGATGCTAGCTGTTCAGCATGCTCTGACAGCTTTCAGATCCCTACTCTCTCCGTGGCCTCTTCTAATCAAAACCGACAACATCATAGTGATGTGGTACATCAGCAAGCGGGGGGGGGGCCCACTCTTACCTACTCTGCAGGCCAGCCATGACCCTTTGGAACACAGCCTCATCCATGCATATTCACCTGCAAGCCCAATTCCTGCCAGGCAACCAAAACTCTCTGGCTGACAACTTAAGCAGAAATCTCCTAGACTCACACGAGTGGCAATTAAACAACACCTTTAGCCTTGTGACCCAGAAATGGGGTACCCCGAAGGTGGACCTATTTGCCTCCCCCTACAACCACCAGTTCAGCAAATTCTGCACCAGGGAACCTCACAGCAAGGCATGGAAAGTGGATGCCCTGTCCTTCCACTGGGGAAAAAAAACTCTCAATCTATGCATTTCCACCCCTTCCTCTTCTTACCAGAGTACTAATCAAAACATGGGAGGAGAGACCAAGGGCAATCCTGATTGCCCCAGACTGGCCACGCCGGCACTGGTACCAACTACTGCGCAGTCTGTCTCAGTTGTCTCCATGGCACCTCCCTCAGATTCCAGGAGGAGGGAGATTTCTTGCATCCACAATTGCACACCCTGAATCTGGCAGCCTGGTTTATTCCTTGACTTCTCCTCCAGTGGCCAGCCTAAGCAAGCAGGTCCTGGATGTTATACATGAAGCCAGATGACCCAGTACTAGAAAATCTTATGCTGACAAGTGGAAAAGGTATTGTTCCTGGATCCAGACTAAAGGAGCTGACCCAGCACAGCCCTCCTTACCGCTCATCCTGGATTACCTAGCAAACCTACTCCACAGGGGCCTATCTTTCTATTCCATTAAAATCCATGCCTCTGCCATCTCTGCACATTACAGCCCTGAACCACCTCTCTTCTCACACCCTCTCATCAAGCAGTTCCTGAGAGGGGCTAACAACTTAAGGTCACCAAAAGAGCCCTTACCCCTGCTTGGGACCTTAACTTTGTGTTGGAAAAGCTCACCCCCCCCCCCCCTTTGAGCCTGCAGCTCAAGCAGAGTTAAAATTCCTCTCTTGGAAAACAGCCTTGCTTTTGGCTATCACTTCAGCTAGAAGAGTATATTTGATACAAGCACTTATGGCTGTTGAGTCCTTCATCATTTTCCACGATGACAGGGTCTCCCTCAGGACTAACCCTACTTTAATGCCTAAAGTGGTTTCCAGTGTGGCTCTCAACCAATCTAGTCATTTGCCCACGTTTTTTCCCTAAACCTCAAAATAAGGGGGAAAAGGATCCTGCACTCTTTAGATGTGCACAGACAGCTCAGATTCTATCTGGATAGGACTAAGCCCTTTAGGAAATATGACCAGTTACTAGTCAGCTTTGGACCAGGGGCAGAGGGCAAGGCCATATCAAAACAAACCACCTCCAAATGGATAGCACACTGTATCCATTTCTGTTACAAACACCATGGAAAACCACCCCCACAGGGGGTCAGACCACATTCCATTAGGGCAAATTCAACCTCTACAGCCTTTCTCAGAGGAGTCCCTACCAGGGACATCCTGGAAGCTGCAACATGGAGTTCTGTTCATACCTTCACCAATCATTACCACCTACCTGTCTTTTCCAAATCCAGGGCAGGCTTTGCAACCGCAGTCCTGCAGGGCATACTAGCCAGCCCCAACTCATCTTGACTGCCTCCACCCATTCTTCAGCTTTGGGAATCAACCCAAGTGTGACGACTGCAACAGTGAAACATGAAGAACATACTACAGTTGTGTACACTTACCATAAATGTAGACGTTCGAGTGTATTCACTGTTGCAGTCCTGGTTTCCCACCCTCAATCTCCCTTGTCCCTCTCTCTCTTCCTCACTCCTTACAGGGCTATTGGTATTTACTTTCTACTGGTGGTGTTACTCCACCATAACTTAGCTCCCAATTTGGAGGCTCCTGACATTTGGGGCAAGAAAAAGTGATGTAATGGTGTCAGCTGCTTGTTTTTATACCACTGACGACCTGACATTAGTCCTGGAGTGACAGCAACCGACACAGACATACTAAGCCTCTGGTATTCAGGCCGACTGAGGGCTACCCCTGGCAGGATAACCCAAGTGTGATGACTGCAACAGTGAATACACTCGAACATCTACATTTATGGTAAGTATACACAACTGTACTTTCCTAAGACACTTGGGGTTCATGGCTTCCACCATTCCCATGGTACCCTTAGCAAGACTACACATGAGGAAATTTCAGTGGTATCGAAGGATTGTCTGGAAACTACACCTACACCCTCTGGAGTTTATGGTCCCATTCTTACCTTGCCTATCTGTGGAGCTAGAGTGGTGGATTGCTCATATTTCAAAAAATCCAGACCTTCCTTTGCACCCTCCCTCCCTCAACCAGGGTCTGTACACAGATGCATCAGACTCTGGTTAGGGGGCAACCCTAGGAGACTGGAGAGTGAGAGATGTATGGGCCCCCTACCAGCAGAGAGAACATATCAACATAAAGGAAATAAGAACCTTGATCTTTGCCCTACAGATCTTCAAGGCTCACCTCCTCCCAGGAGTGCTGAGATGGTACACAGACAACACCACGATGATGTGGTACATCAACAAGCAAGGGGAGAGGGGGGAGTCCTATATCCTATGCAGACTGGCTTTGTATGCATGGGAGATTGCTCAACAGAGTCATGCGTCTCTCCTAGCCGTCTGCATCCCCTCAGCCCCAGAATGAGATGTCAGATTCTCTAAGCAAGTCCATGACTTAATCCTACAAATGGATGTTAAACAGGGATGTGTTTCTGGACCTGTTTGCCTCCCCCATGAACAGACAACTCCCAGTTTACTGCACCAGGATATACACTCCTGGGGCGTGGAATGTGAATGCGCGTTCCTTTCCATGGAAGGGGACGTTCGCATATGCATTCACCCGTTCACTCTTCTACAGAAAGTTCTACTGAAAATTCAGAGAGAACAATTGAAAATCTTGTTGGTGACCCCCTTTTGGCCAAGACAGCACTGGTTATCCCTTCTACATCATCTAGCCAAGGGCAATCACCACAAGTTACCCCTCAGGATGGACCTACTCACACAGGAAAAGGGAGCTGTCATACACCCTCAGATTTACATGGTGAAGCTAACACTGGGTGATAGGGCGTTAATTCCCTTTAGACACCTTTATACTGAGGACGTGCTTCAGGTTCTGCAGAAGGCTAGGAAAACCCAGTACTAAAAAATCCTACCTATCCAAATGAAAAAGATGTTCAATTTGATGTCTCAAACATGACTTGCAACCACTGTCTGTAGAACTTCCAGTGGTTCTGTCTTACCTGTGTGAATTGATGAACACTGGCTTGTCATTTTCTTCCATCAAGGCACATCTTCTGCCATCTCAGCATTTTTACCTTTGATTCCTCCCCTGCCTTCCAGGTTGTAAGTCAAGCATTTTCTAAAAGGAGTCCTGCACATTAGATGCCCAAGGAAACCTATCCCTCCTCCTTGGGCCCTTAACTTTCTGTTGGAAACATTTACCTTACCTCCCTTCGAACCAGCTAAGGACTCCACTTTACAACACTGCATATGGAAAACTCTTCTTTTGGTGATTATTACTTCAACCAGAAGGGTCTCTAAACTGTAAGCCCTCATGACTTCACCTCCTTTCACAGTTTTCCATAGGGGCAGGGTTTGCCCATGTACCAACACATCCTTCATGCCCAAGGTAGTTAATGAACTCTCTCTCAACCAGGCCATTAATCTACTTACTTTCTTCCCTTCTCCACAGTCATCTAGCAAAAGGAACCTCCACTCCTTGGATGTGCATAGACAACTCAGATTCTACTTGGCCAAGACCGAATACATTCGAAAGTTAGATAGGCTGTTTATCTCCTATTATCCAAGAGCCCTGGGAGACTGTTTCCAAGCAAACTGTTTTTTTCTGTATCTCTAGAGCCATTACCTTTTGCTACACAGCCAGTGGTAAGAAACTTCCTTTCCCATTGAAGGCACACTCCACCAGGGCTGTGTCTTGTTCTGGGTCTTTCATTAAGGGCTTGGATACAGCTGCCATTTTAGAGGCAGCTGCATTGTTATATGTCCACACTTTCACCAAACACTACAAGTTGGATGCATTTCCAGGTCCAGAGCAGGTACTGCCAGGGCTATTTTGCATGGCTTTGTGGAAAACACCTGTGTTCTTCCTCCCAGTCCTACTGTAGCATGAGCTTTGGCATTCTCCTTCATGTAATGGATATGGCAGCATATGAATAGAAGGTCATATTATAGTTGTGTAAAATCTTATCATAACCTTAGATGTCCTTCTCTTCTAAATGCTGCAGTATAGTTTCCTATCCTGCCTTCCTCCCTGATGCTTGCCTAACTCCTGGGTACTCACTCCTTTCAGGCTGGTGCCCGGTGACATTCAGTTCTGAGGTAGGTGCGTGCTGATGTCTGCTTTATACCAGACGTCTGTTTATGGCCGACATACACTGGGTGATGCAGGCTATCACACGTACCTTCGCAGTGGCATTTATCTTTGGCAAAATGGCCGGAAGTATGAGTCAACCGGAGGTGAACTCCCTCATGTTATGGATATTGCAGCATATAGAAGAGAAGGACATCTAAGGTTATGGTACGATTTTACATAACTATACTATTTCACTTCTAACCCTGATATTGCTGGCTCCTCAAATAACCCTGTCTCTGCACAACAGCATTACATCCCAGCAGCAGGAAAGAGTGGTTCATCAAGACCTCAAGGCTCTCATCTTTGCAGGTTTGAGTCTTAATAGCTATCTTTTTTCAACAGAGGTGGCATCTGTTTTAAGGAAAGGTTGAAGATCAAACATCATAAAGTCATACCATTCTAACTGGGACAGATTTTCTCATTGATATAAAAATAAGGCATAGGCCAAGTATCTTGGTTTGTAATGATAATTTTGAACTGTTTGACTGCCTTATTTAATACTGAACTGGTCTGTTCTTTCCTTCGATTGAATCTGTCTTTCATTTATGCCTGTATGACTATTTATTCTACCACATTGTTCATCTTGCTTTAAAATATTACTTGAAGGGAGTCCATCTCAGATTATCATGACTTCCAATGGTTATTACTTGTTATTTACACTTTTTTTACCAATAAATAATTTCTGTCTCCCATCTCAATGCATTAGACCTCATATGTTTCCTTTCAAATGCTTTTCTTGCTTGTATTCAGCTCAGTAAAAAAGGATTTCAGAAATGTATGATTTTGGGTAGAAAAGACCCTTATGTAGCTTTCCTTTGAAGCAGGGTAGTGGTAAGGGTAAATTGCTTATTTAAGCCTTAAATGATGTCTGAGATTTCTTTAAAACGCACTATAGCTACTTGTTTTCCCTAAACAAGAAAGCAAAGAGAAAAAAAATGCATACCTAAACCCAGCTTGCAGTTTTATCCTTTATTTGTTCCCTTTATGAAAGGGAAGCAAAGTCACCCAGTTTTTAACAAACCCTTTCTAAGTGGCTAGCTAATTGCTTTGTGTATTGTTAATGCAAGTACAAGAAACCTCTCACAAGAAAGTTAAGGCTCAGTCCACTAGGTCAGTAGCTACCTCTGCAGTCACTTTAAAAATGTGTCTGCCCAGAGTTTTTGTGAGTGCTTCTTGAGGATCCATTTCCGCACTTGCAGAACATTTACTTACATTTGTTGTTCTTAGTCCCACTAGGCTTGGCTTCTTTTCAAGAAAGACTTGTAGTAGTATTCTTACTGACTTCACGATCCAAATGTACAGTCAAGGGATAGATTCCTCATGTCATTGCTACAAGATAGACTCCTTCCCATTATCCTCTTAGTCTTAAGCATGTAATGTGTCTGGAGGTAATATCTACTTAGTTTTTTTGCTAGTTGAAAATTCATGGGTACTTGTGAGTGTTTCGTTATATTATAGGTTTACCCATAGTGTATTTATGATTCCTCATTAACCTGTTACGAAGTAGCTTTTCAGAAGGTTGGTAGTCTTCATTACTTTTTTTTTTTTTTTTTTTTTACTTTTCTGAACTTTTGCTGGCATTGTTTTAGGCTTTTGTAGGTTCATAGGTAAGTACTAGGGTAACTGCTTTTGCAGGCCGTTTAAATCTAGTCAATTTCTGTTTTGGTGCTTTGAAGTAACTTGCTTGGCCTTATTCATCCCATAGTCAGTAATTATATATTACGCCTAATGAAAATAACTGCGATCATACCACTGATAATTTGAGGTGACCCTTGCATGAAATAAAGCATTTAGGAGCTGCCTCTGTCCATTAGTAGTCCTGGGGTAAATTTTCTTCTTAGCATCCATAGATCCAAGTTGTATTTGAATATGGACAAGGATGACCTTTGTTTTATGTGGGTGAGGAGTCTGTTCCTGAGCAGTGGCATACTTGGTGAGATACATTTATCCCTCCAAATTGTTTTGTTGATGTTACAGAAGAGGTTTAGATCCTTAGACCAAGTATTTCTGATGCCATTTGACTTGCTGATGTGCAGTAAATCCATCAGTGTGCCTTGTGTGGTAGACACAGTTCACCTGTTCGCAGTCTTTAGAATACCAAGTATAGTGACAGGGCTTTGAGTCGGTCCATGTAGGGCAAATTGTTTAGGCTTGTATCCTTTTAGTAAGGTATCTGTCTGAGCTGTTTGTGTTTTAAGGCTCCTACAGCCTTCCCCAAAATATTTTCTGTTATAACTCTGGCACATTTGCAAGCACCAGAAGGTAACAGAGTAGGGTTCACAGTTGCTTTCTGTTTAAAAAAATGGGTCTCCAGTGACGGTAGTGAGAGATCCCAGTCATGCAACTGACTGCTGCAAAAGGTTGAGCCAGGGGATTGACATTTGTTTCTGGCTTGCTAGGATCATACATTTCATCAACTCTGACATAAGGAATGATGTAGTGCATTTCTAATCCTTTGACAAGTCCACACAGTGAGATATATTGTATCAAAATAATCTTCATGTAACCCACTGTTTGCATTATATCTAGAGCCGCTGGCAAAGAAAATAATGAATTCAAAAATTCAGATATATAACTGGTTTGGTACTCCAGAAAAGTACCTCTATGTACTGATGATATTCTGTATTTGATAAATCCATAAAAAAAGATTATTTTGGTGGTGCGGAACATTTTGAGACAGTAGTCTTTTCTGGATATTAAATAAATGAAGGTAAAACAAAGACTACTATTGGTTGTACACATACATAAGTTGGTTCAACAATACCTGTGCTTCTGAGACGTGATAACATGAAGTGCTTACATTTATGGAGTACAGAAGAATTATTTTATGGCAGCTAAAGATATTTGGGAAGAAACCACGAAAAAAAAAAATTCAAAAATTGAAAAACGTATCCCTTGAGTATGGGTAAGTAGCTACAGGCAGTGAAAATGTTTTAGTCCCCTTAGTCTTTTATAAAGGTCACACATATTTTTCAACCAGAAAAGATTACATGGATGATAATAAAGAAGTGAAGAAATTTATGTGAGAAGAGATGATTACAGATGTTAAACTAGAATAAGATGATTTGCCCCACAGAGCAAGGTAGTTTTGCATTACCCGATTTGAAAGGGTACATTAAGGTTAAGGCTCGTATATACGTAAATCAAAGTGAAAAAGCATGATGACTATGATAACATTGTGTGTGTGTATGGGGGGTGATAAATAGAAAAGAGGATTTGGGATGCAAGTCCTTATGGAAATAACTATACATAATATAATATTCATAAATTAATAACAAATATTCTAAGAATTAAGTCAGTATGGGAATAGAGAAAGGAAATTTTGAGAATGGTTATGTTTGCAAGGTGAGATATAGAAAATAGGCAAGAGTGGGCTAGAATTTACTGGAGGTAACTTGCAAAAGAAAAGATTGTATTGAGAGTAAGTCACTTTGGGAGGGAAGTGTAATTGCGTGAAATGCGGCTAAGCAGAAGTTTGGACTGTAGTCTAGAGACTGCATTCCCTATCAGTGATTGGTATATGAACAATGAGAAAAGGATAGGGCAGTACTAAGTGAAAGACTGGTTCTGGTAGAGTTTTTAATTGAGTATAGAACGGAAGCTGCTGGGAAAAGGGAATAATTAGTACAGAGTATAGTATAATGCATGATAACCTTGAGACCTAATCAGAGGTGGTTAGAAAAGATTGGAGAAATAGAATGGAAAGGCAATTTAAAATGGAATAATGGGAAGAGATTTCTAAGGCTCAAAAGTATGCAGTCAAGTTCAGAAAGTTTTACATGGAATTTCTATTTTTATACCCCATGCACACTTCAAAGGAATTTTTCCTCCAGTAAATAGCAAATGATATAGGCATGATGGGGAAGAGAGAAAAGTAACTGGGAATATGTTTGATGACATAATGACTTGGCAAATTAAAAAAAAATCTTGCAGAGATCTTTTGCAAAAAAGATGGGGGAACAAATGATTGTAACTAAGGAAATGATTCTTTCGAGCTGGGATCTGAATTGCCAGACTTGGTAAGGCTTTGCTAAGTTTAATGTTGCTGGGTGCCAAAAACAATGACTGGAAAATGGAAATCGGAATGTATTACCCAACATAAAGTAAACTCTGGATATTGTAAAATAGGGAAAAGGAGGTAGGATCTTTAGAAAAGGGATGCAAATTTCTTAGAACTTATGAGAACAGTACATGCACTATAATGTTTTATATATATATATATATATATATATATATATCTATATAATATGTGTATGTATATGTATGTATATATAACGGAGGAGTGAAGTTTAAGGGAAGGCAGGAACTGAGCAACTTGCTTAATGTTGGCGTGGATGAAATTTGTTAAAGCATGTATAGTGAATGATCACAATGAAAACTGTTAGTAAAGTTTGCTTTGTCTTCTGTTAATATATGTAAATCCATGTTGCAGCTTTAAGTATGATGACTTAATAAAGATATTTAAAAATCTTTATTTAAGGGGGCATTGACCTCACATTCCAAATCTTTAAAATATACCAGCTCCAGGATAGCTGTTTCTCAAATTAAAAGAAAATTATTATTTTTTTAATTTTATTCCAAGGTGGTGAAAGTTCAGAGTAGGCACATCTCTCTCTGTTTATATAACGACCGCCACAGTACTGTTAGCCAACAGGGTGCTGGCAGAATCTGTTGACCGAAGGAGGAGAAGAGGGAGAAGGCATGGCCGAAGGCTGGAATAGAGGAGAAAGGCTACGACTGTGGTAGTGAGGGTCGGAACTTTGAATGTTGGCAGTATGTCTGGTATAGGGAGAGAGCTAGCCGATATGATGGACAGAAGGAAGGTTGATATATTGTGTGTGCAAGAGACCAGATGGAAGGGGAATAAGTCTAGGTGTATCGGAGGTGGGTTCAAATTTTTTTATCATGGTGTGGATGGGAAGAGAAATGGCGGAGTTATCCTGAAGGA